>NC_029788.2:49641223-49684199 GCF_000816755.2 Arachis ipaensis
CCTCAAGCAACAATTAACCTTTCAATAAGCCTTCTGCTCTTAGTCTCTTTACCCTGCTCTGATTTCTCTGTTTAATCTGTGTATTTAAAGCTTATGTAAATTTCGGTATGAATAGTTAGCATGTCCCAAGTATAGGTTCATTAAGTCTATACTGAAATATTTTAACTTTTCATATAATACCTAACCCTAGTCGCAACTCAAAGACTAACTATGTTGCCCTAGTTTGTTTGCTAGTCTCTGTCTGTTTTTCTGTCATTAAAATTTTACAGACTTTTTCTTCGATTTTTATTTTTTCTTAAACTTTTATCTTTTATTTATCTTTGCGTCACTAATATGTTCTTACCACTCCCTAAGTGTTTTATGAAGGTAATTATGAGATTCTGCACTTAAAGTCGTCTTTCTAAAGCTTTTACAGAAAACTGACTTTTTCGCATTAATTTATTATTTTTATTAAAATATTATTTTTAATTAAATATTATTATTTAATATTTTATTATTATTTATTATTTTATTAATATATTTTCGAAAATTAACTTTACTTTAACCTTTAACCTTTAAAATTCACTTTTTACCACCCATAACTTTTAATATTTCTACTTTTACCACCCTAACTTTTAGTAATTACCAAATAACCCCTCAAACACCAAAATAATTACTTCCTTGCCCTTTTTTGAATCAAAAAGGTGTTCTTCATTGTTCTTCACCACACTCAAAGTGTTCTTCATGTTCTTCATAAATTCCTCAGATTCTTTCTCTGTTTTTACCCGTTTTTCAGTCTTTTCAGCAACCGATTTTTACTATAATTCATAATAAATTAGCAGCCACTAAAACCCCATCTTTTCTACATGATTTCAACACAAATTGAACCTCAATTTAAGCTTAGGGTTTCGTTTTTCCATCTGCCCAAGAACATGAACTTTAAAGCTTGAATTTCATCAAATTTCATCAAAATTTCACCAAATTTTCACCAAGAATCAATCATATATGCAGCCAATTTTTAGCACAGCCAAATTATACAACATTCACACATCTCAAAAACAAATAATCAAGATTAATTTCGTGGCACCCTACCTGGTCTTGCTGCTCCTAATTCAATCAAACTTTCAGGTGATCCTTAAGCACTTTTTCCTCCTAAATCACATCAAGAAAACACATATTTAAGCATATTTCCTTGAAACTGAATCAAAAGAGAGATGGTGCAGCCAACTCACCTTGATCCCAGCCTTGATAAGTCATATAATCATGTAGAGAAAGAAGAGAGGATCATTTTGGTCGGATTGGAATTTTGATTTGAGTTTTAGTTCAGCAGAAATCAAGCTTTGAAGATTTGGAACTAAGAACTTTTCTCTCTTTTTCTCTCTACCTATTTTCGGCCACAAAGTGAAAATGAGCCAGCCTTGGGGGTTTTGGGGGTGTAGGGTGAGTTGTGATTGGTTGGCTTGGAGGTGGATTAAAATAATATTAAAATATCTCAGATGTATAACTACTAAAACTAGGTGTATCGGAACACTTGTGAAAATATCTCTAAAAATTATTTTCTGAGCTACTAGAATAAATGACTCTAGTAACATATTTATTATGAGAATAAAACATGTATAATGAGGCCTTAGCATTGCTAAAGTCATCAGAGAGTGCTGGTGCTAAGCTGCACCAGTAAATTGTGAACCCGGTTAAACCGGTTTTCTATTTTTAACCAAAACTGACCAGGTAACCTTATAATATTATTCAAGAAGCTTCTAATACTAATATAATGATAATGTCATCCTATTATCTCTCTTCTCTCATAAATCGTGTCCGGTTTTTCAAACTGAGACTATTTACGAAAAACCGAATTAAAACTCCTAACCGATACGGTTCAAAAACTAGGTTCTTCGCGACTGCATCATCGAACTTGCCTCGGGAAAGGTTCTAACTTAAAGATGACATCATGACAATGAGGATTGAGATTCTTGATGATATATCAAAGGTTTTCCCCTTACTGATATTCCGGAGAAATTCGTACTTTCAGAAAAGATCTCGCGTACTCGAAAATCGGGGTTGTTACATTAAGTCCATTTGGGAAAAGTGACTATTGAAATGATGGCCTCAATCATGTAAATGCATTCATACACAAAGTAATGGACATATAGAATCAGACAAAGCAAGGATCATAATCATAGAGAGAGAGATATGCACACAAGAATGGAAAATAATGGTTAGAAGATGTAACCATGCAATAGGGTCAAAACTTACATGCTTGTGTTCTTAGCTCAATCACTATGTTCCAAAATACAATCTTAAAGCAAGTTTGCTGTAAAATTTTTTTTTTCAAAGTTGGTAGGGTACCCCAAAACACAGTTTCTCGGTAAAGAAGTTATTGTTATGACCAAGTAACTCTATAGAAACTAGCTATCATGCAAGGAGTATTTACAAGCAAAACTAACTACACATGCAATGTACTAACTATGTACTAACTACTAAGCAAAAGATAAATCCATGGGTATTGAAAGGAAGAGATTGTTACGCATGGAGATCGGTCGAACGACCTCCCCACACTTAAAAATTAGCACGGTCCTCTGTGCTACGAACAATGCACAAAGGGCGATCGGGATAGGAACCGTCACTATCCTCTTCTTCAGAGCTCCCATCACTTGGGTTTGAGGTGGATGTGAATATTTCGGGTTCCTCCATGCTAGGGGTAACACAACGCAGAAGCTTCTTGATGTAAGTGTATCGGCGTTGATTGCGCCACTCATATCTATCAAGTTTCCGGTGTAGATCTTCTATCCTTTGAAATGTTGATCTTTGCTGTGGTGGTGATGATGAAGTGGAAGGGATAGTAGATGGAAGGGCTATGTCAAGGCTTAGATTGTTCATGGGAAGATGTAAGTATTTTCCTCTTGGGACAGTATCGCCCTTAGCCGGAACTATAATCTTCCTGTCCTTGGCTTCCCAAGGAACACCCGCAGCAGCAACTAAATCAGATACCAATGCTGGAAATGGCAAATTACCCCAAGCGTGAACTTGACTCATCGCTTGCTTGACAAGAAACGGAATGTTCACTGGCCTTTCCGTGAGAACACATCAAACAAGCAGGGCGAGATTCGCCGTGAAGGACGACTTGTGGGTGCTAGGTAGCACATAGTGGGATAGGATTTAGGCCCAAGCTCTAGCTTCTACAGTGAGGAAGCGAGCGTCAATGCTTTTGGGCCTCATCCAGAGTCGACCTTGGGTCCAAAATGTCTTCAGCTCAGCAATGACTCGGAGGATCGAGTCCCAATCAAATCCAAACTTCTGTCGCTGACGTAAGACTTCTTAGTAGCCATCCATGTCACTTGATACCGGTAGGACATTAAGCACTTGCTGAATAGCCTCTTCTGAAACTGAGACTTGCTTCCAGTGCATGTACACCGATTGAAGGGAGGAGAGATGGTAGTTAGTGTAGAATTCTTCCACCCAAGAGAGGTTGATCTCCCTTGGTTTCCTCAAAAGAAACTCCCATCCTCGCTGTTCAATGCGGGGTAGAATATAAGGAGCAACCTTGTCCGGCAGAGCAAGTAGATGCTCAGGATGATAGTTCCTCACAGTTATGGAAGGGAACATAAGTTCACAGAAGCGGTTGGGGAACCTTGAAGAATCTTTTGCTGGTTTGCTCTTTTCTTTCTCATCAATAGGAGCGGGTATCTTAGCCTTCTTGGATAGGGATTTGGCTCCTAATGAAGAGTGCGCCTTAGAAGTTGATCTTTGGGGTGCTCTCTTTGTGGCCGGTTTCCTTGGATCTTTCTCCTTGCCTTTCTTGGTGACCATCCTGAGAAAGGAAGGGAAATAGGAAGACATTAAACCCAAAGAATCATTTTAACAAAAACATACAAGTGAAGGATAGTAAAGCATGGGTCACAACACTTGACATGGGATGCAAGAGGAAGTGAAGCATGCAAAATGGCATGAAAAGTGTAATCTCAAGCATCCATAACAAAGAGCAAGTCATGTTCAATGAGTATCTAATTGGCAAGCAAAGTGGACTCAATGCGTATAGAAGACAACAAGTGAATGAGGGGAAACATCCAATTGAAAGTACATTATTAAAAGAAACCAAAATGGCATTAATGCATTTCCTCGAACACTTGGTGTGCAATCGTCAAGCAACGAGCAAATATGAGATACTCAAACAATATAACACCCAAAATAAAACATCAATCATCACATAAACATCACATATTGGCAAAGGTAAGGGAAAAATGACAAAAGATCTATTAAAGCAATTTAAACTCAAATTCAACATCCATGGAAAAATAAGGAAAAAGGAAAAGTAAGCAAGCAAAAGTGAGTAATATAATCATGTAACTGAAAGAGAAACTAGGTAAAGCAACAAAAAGAATCCAACTAAGAGAAATGATGCAAAGAAAATGAAAGAAAAGAAATGGAAGAATTAGAACCTTGAGAAGTGTAAAAGAACAAAGTTGAATTTTTCTTTTGTGGAGATAAGAAAGAAGTAGGGGAGATGTAGTGCCACCGGAAGAGATGGTTGTCACCGGTGAGTGGCCAGAGATGGTGGTGGTGGGTTATGGAAGGAGAAGAAGAGAAGGGGGTGTGATGGAGGAAGAAAAATGATTAAGAAAAGAAAGGGGGTGAGAAAGACAGGGGGCACAGTTTTAAAACTGATTCGTGCAACCGGCGCTCGCGCACAATGCACTGGCACGTCGGTGAGGGTTTTAGCAAGGGACTCGTGTGCGGCAGTGGCGCGCACGCGCGAGGTCAGTTGTGCCTTTGGCACAGGACTGGCACAAAGTTGGCATGAGTCTCTGGATTTTGTACCAGAGTTGGTGAATGGCACAGGCGCGCGGGCGCGCACAATGTGCAGGCGCGTGCTTGAGGGATTTCACGACTGGCGCGGACGTGCACAGCGCACGGACGCGTCAATTTTGGCACAGGATTGGCACAAGTGTGGCACAACTCTCTGGATTTTGTACCAGAGAGTTTAGATATTGCCATCGGCGTGCGCACGCACAGTGTGCTTGCGCGTCGATGAGTGAATTGCAATGGTGCGCGCAGGCGGCAAGTACGTGGACACGTGAGTGCCTGGCGCGAGTTGGGAACGAAGTGGGCATAACTCTCGGGTATTTGGCCCAAGAGTTAGAATTGCACCACCGGCGCGCGCGCGCATGGTGCGCTGGCCCGTCGGTGCCCATTTTTCCTTTTTCTCTTTTTTTTTTCATAACATAATAAGACCTATTCTAATACATTCTTAGTAGGTGCTTAAGCTAGTAGTCAAGGAGAATACTTCACAATTCTATGCACTATCCAAAACATACCATTCTCCCTACTTCAACAATTCATCCATACCAAAATGATGAAAACTTTATGAACATCCTATCTATTCACAAGAAGGATAAAACTAGCATTCCTATGCAATCAATCAATCATCAAGAATTCACAAAATCACAAGAATTTAAGGTTACAAACAAGATGGTATAAACAAAGAAGATCTTACCACGGTGGGGTGCCTCCCACCAAACACTTTTCTTTAACGTCCTTAAGTTGGACGGTCCCTTTCTTAAGCTTCCTCTCTCCTTTGTGCATCCTCCAATAGGTACACCTCTAGCTCCTTTGGAGGCTTGTAGCCATGATACTTCTTCACTCTATGTCCATTCACTTCGAAACTTGCTTCACTCTTGGGATCAAACAACTCCACCACTCCATAGGGCTTTATCTCTTTTACCTTGAAAGGTCCTTCCCATCTAGAACGGAGTTTGCCAGGCATGAATCGAAGCCTTGAGTTGTAGAGGAGGACGTCATCACCTTCTTGAAAATCTTTCTTCCAGATGTAATGGTCATGGAATGCTTTAGTCTTTTCTTTGTAAATCCAGGCATTCTCATATGACTCATTCCTCAAACACTAAATCTCCTCTAGTTGTAACTTCCTAGCTTCACCCGCCTTGGCTAAATCCATGTTGCACTACTTTACCGCCCAATAGGCTCGATGCTCAATCTCCACCGGAAGGTGGCATGCCTTACCATAGACGATCCGGAAGGGACTCATCCCTATCGGAGTCTTGTAGGCCGTTCTATACGCCCATAGTGCATCTCCTAACCGGAGGCTCCAATCCTTCTCCACCGGAAGATGGGATGCCTTACCATAGACAATCCGGAAGGGACTCATCCCTATCAGAGTCTTGTAGATCGTTCTATATCCCCATAGTGCATCTCCTAACCAGAGGCTCCAATCCTTCCTTTGCGGATTGACCACTTTCTCTAAAATTCTCTTAATTTCCCGGTTGGACACTTTTTCTTGTCCATTTGTTTGCAGATGATAAGCAGTAGCAACCTTATGCGATACTCCGTAGCGCTTGAGCAATGCTTCTACCTTCCTGTTACAAAAGTGGGATCCTTGGTCGTTCACAATTGCTCGTGGTGACCCATAACGGCATACAATGTGATTCCTAATAAAAGAAACAACGGTATTGGCGTCGTCAAGGCAGGTAGGTATAGCCTCTACCCACTTTGACACGTAGTCAACCGCTAACAGAATATACAGATACCCACTAGAGTTGGGAAACGGTCCCATAAAGTCAATGCCCCATACATCAAATATCTCGCAGAACAACATAGGTTGCTGAGGCATTTCATCCGTTTGGGATGTATTTCCCGAATTTTGACACTGATGACAAGACACACATAACCGGTTAGCATCCTTGAACAAGGTTGGCCACCAGAATCCACAATCCAACACCTTTTTAGCGGTCCTTTGTAGGCCAAAGTGGCCGCCACATTCGGACGAATGACAAGCTTCAAGAATAGGTTAGATTTCAGACTCCGGGACACATCTTCGAATTACTTGGTCCATGCCTCTCTTCCACAAGTAAGGGTCATCCCAAATATAGTATTTGGAATCACTCCTCAACTTATCCCTTTGGTTTTTCGAAAAAGTGGGAGGGAAGATTTTCGCAACCAAGTAGTTTGCCATTGGGGCAATCCAAGGAAAGCTATCCGACACAGCATGCAAACTATCCAATGGGAATGAGTCATTGATCGAAAATGGATTAAATTTCAAATTCTCAATGCGACTTAAATGATCCGCAACCAGGTTTTGAGATCCACTCCGGTCCCTAATCTCAATGTCGAATTCTTGCAAAAGCAAGATCCAACGTATGAGTCTATGCTTTGACTCATTCTTTGTCAATAAGTACTTTAAAGCTGCATGATCCGTGTATACCACTATCTTTAATCCTAGCAAATAAGATTTGAATTTATCTAAAGCATGAACAATAGCTAGGAGTTCTTTTTCAGTAGTGGTATAGTTGGATTGTACTGCATCCAATGTTTTAGAAGAGTAAGCAATGACATAAGGGAGTTTACCATCATGCTGTGCAAGCGTGGCACCTACAACATGGTTTGATGCATCGCACATTATCTCAAATGGCAACGTCCAGTTGGGGCCTCGCACAATCGGTGCCGTGGTAAGAACTCTCCTTAGCTCTTCAAAAGCTTTCACACATTCACTGTCAAACACAAAATCCACATCTTTTTGGAGTAGGCGCGACAATGGCAAAACAATCTTGCTGAAATCCTTGATAAAGCGCCTATAGAATCCTGCATGTCCCAAAAACGAGCGGACCTCCCTCACAGATGAGGGGTGAGGTAAAGTGGTGATAACATCGACCTTGGCTGGGTCTACAGAAATGCCTTCATGAGATACTACATGTCCTAACACTATACCTTGTCGTACCATGAAGTGGCATTTTTCAAAATTTAAGACAAGGTTAGTGTCAACACATCTAGCTAAGACCTTGGCCAAGTTCTCCAAGCAACAATCAAATGAAGTACCATAACCGCTGAAGTCATCCATAAAGACTTCCAGACAATTCTCCATTAGATCGGGGAAGACACTCGTCATGCACCGCTGAAAAGTAGCGGGTGCATTACATAGTCCAAATGGGATCCTTTTATAGGCAAAGGTGCCAAACGGACAAGTAAACATGGTATTCTCCTGATCTTCAGGAGCAATATGAATCTGGAAGTAGCCAATAAATCCATCAAGAAAGTAGTAGTGAGATTTACCTGCCAAACGGTCTAACATCTGATCGATGAAGGGCAAGGGGTAATGGTCCTTCCGTGTAGCGGCGTTCAATCTTCTGTAATCAATACATACTCGCCACGCATTTTGTATTCTTTTAGTGACCATTTCACCGTCGTCCTTCTTGACCGTTGTGATGCCCGACTTCTTGGGAACAACCTGGATCGGGCTCACCCACTCACTGTCGGAGATGGGGTATATGATATCCGCATCTAGTAATCTGGTGACCTATTTCTTCACTACATCGAGGATGGTTGGATTGAGCCTCCTTTGCAGTTGCCTAACCGGCCTAGCTCCATCTTGGAAAAATATCCTATGCATGCACTTGCGGGGGTCAATTCCCACAATATCCGCTAGGCTCCATCCTATTGCTTTCTTGTACTTTCTTAGAACACCTAGGAGCTTTTCTTCTTCTTCACTTGAAAGCTCACTAGCAATAATGACTGAAAACCTTTGATTGTCCTCTAAGAAAGCATACCTCAAATGAGATGGAAGGAGCTTCACTTCACTTTTTACCTCAAGTTGAGGTTCCTTTTCATCAATCTCATGGAGTTCATTCTTGACAATTTTCTTATGTTCATCCTCTTGGTCATTCGTCTCCTCAACAATAGGGTAGTATAACTTGTTGTGGTCTTCTTCTTGCACTTCCGCTACCACTTCATCAATTACATCACATCGGAGCACGGAATGTTCTTCAGGAGGGTGTTTCATGGCTTCTTCTAAATTGAACTTGATAGTCTTGTCTCCAACCTCAAAGGAATATGTGCCGGTGAAGGCATCTAACTTAAATTTAGAGGTCTTGAGGAAGGGTCTACCAAGTAGAACGGAAGAGGAGTTTCTATTTTCTGTTGGAGGCATTTCAAGGATGTAAAAGTCAACCAGAAAAACCAAATCCTTGATCGCCACAAGTACATCTTCTGCTATTCCCATCACCGTGATCACACTTTTATCGGCTAAGGCAAACCTCGCCGCCGACTTCTTTAATGTAGCTAAATTCAACCGCACATAGATAGAAAGTGGCATGATGCTTACACAAGCTCCCAAGTCACACATAAAATCATGAAAAGTGCGTCCACCAATACAACAAAACACCAAACAGGGTCCAGGGTCACAACATTTCTTTGGAATAGGTTCTATCAAGGAAGAAATTGAACTACCCAAGGATAATGTCTCCAATTCTCCTATCCTATCTTTGTGTGTACACAAGTCTTTCAAAAATTTTGCATACTTTGGAATTTGTTGAATAGCATCAAGAAGGGGTATGGTTACCTCAACCTTCTTGAACACTTGAAGCATGTGCAAATCAAACTCTGGTGTTTTCTTTGCCTTCTTCACCATGGAAGGGAATGGAATAGGAATGGACTCATCCACTATAGCTTTTCTCTTGGGTTCCTTGAGATTTACTCCTTCTTCCTCATGCCTTTTGTCTACCACCTCTTCTTCATGTGGAGCTTCAACAACCACTTCTTCCTCATGAATGTCTCCCATGACCCTTGGAGGTATCTCCTCCAACGTAGTCCCTGACCGTAGAGTGATGGCGTTGAAACCGCCCTTTGGGTTTGGTTGGGGTTGGGATGGAAGGTTAGAAGAGCTTGAGGGTTGGTTAGTGTTGTTGTTGGGAGTTGATGGTTATTTTGGCATGGTCATCTTTGAAAGCATGTTGGTGAGGTTAGCCAATTGAGCGCCCAAGGCATCAAATTGAGCCTTGTTGCTCTCATCTCGTTTCTCCATGGCGGCTCTAAGCTTATCAACTTGATTGTTGGAAGATGGAGGAGTTTGGTTGGATTGTTGTCTATGGTGTAGTGCTTGGTACTTGGTGTAGTTGTTTTGGTTTTGGTTGGCTTGGTAGTTGGTGTTGTTATGGTGGTATTGGGATGAAGATTGGTTATTGTTGTGATGAGAAGAAGAGTTATTCCATCTTTGGTTTTGATTGCTTCCTTGTGCATTATCTCTCCACTATTGATGTTGATTACCACCTTGAGGGTAATTATTTTGGCCTTGAGAAGGATAGGGTAGACGGTTGTTATAATTCACATTGGCTACTACAAGAGCATGTTCCTCTTGGATTTAATGGCATTGATCGGTGTAATGTGTGGTGTTAGAGCACAAACCACAAATCCTAGGAGGGCCTTCAAGTTGAGCAACCGGAGGTGGGGCTTGGATGGCTTGGATGGAGTAGTATTCCTTTTGATCTTTTTGTATTTGGGTAAGGATGGTAGTCATATCTCCAAGTGCTTTGGTTAGACTTGATTCGGAAGGGGATGGTTCTACCACACCCTTAAGAGGATTACTTCTCACCCTTGTATGTTGTGTAGCTTTAGCAACATCCTTTATCAAATTCCAAGCTTCTCCCTCCGTCTTATTTTTCGAAAGGGAACCATCGCTAGAGGCGGTAAGCAGTCTTCTATCTTCCACACAAAGACCTCCGGTGAAGTAGCTAATGAGCAAGTGAGTGTTCATTCCATGGTGTGGACAAGATTCCAATAGCCTCTTGAACTAAGACCAATACTCATACAAACTCTCTTGGTCTCTTTGCATTATGCCCAAAATCTCCTTCCGGATGTAGTCGGTCTTTTTCGGTGGGAAGAATTTATCTAGAAACTCTCTTCTCAAGAAATCCCAATTAGTCACAATCTCATCCGGTAGCGAATAAAACCATGTTTTTGCTTGCCTTTCAAGAGAAAAAGGGAAGGCAAAAACCATGATAGCCACCTCATCGGCTCCATGCCTTTGAGTCGTAGAACAAGCAACTTGAAAATCCTTTAGATGTCGGATGGGGTCTTGACCCGGCAACCCATGATACTTAGGAAGTAGATTTATCAAGCTACTCTTCAATTTAAAGTTTGGATCAAGGTTAGGATACCTTGCTTGCAACGGTTGAAGTATGATGTCCGGAGCTCCTTGCTCATGCAAAGTGATCCGCCGTGGCTCCGTCATGTGTGGCTCTCCTGTAGGATGTAAAGATGTATTATTAGTGCCAACAGAAGAATAGGAAGTAGCGGACTCCAAGTCACTCTCGGTACTGCCTAGTGATTCGGTATGTTCCTCAAGAGAGGCCGAAGTACTAGCCGTATAGTCCAACCGCCGTCTAGCTTGCCGAGTATGTAACAAAGTTCTTTCAATCTCGGGATCAAAATCGGCTAAGCTAGAATTTCATCAAACTTGAGAGTCATAGCAGAAAAGTAAAAGAATTCTAAACTATAGCTAAGTATTGAAAGCAATTAAACTATCTACAATATTCACATATTCACATAACCAATATCAAGGCATATGTTGCAACCATTCCCCAGCAACGGTGCCAAAATTTTGATGGTTGTCAAGGAACTATTGTTGGTAAAGATTTTCTCAATAAAGTTGCGTTGCAAGTATAGCTCTACCAACAACAAGCCTCGAGGATCAAATTTAGAGAGGGATTTGGTTGTCACAAGTTCAACCCCAATAGAAATAACCGAAGTATTCAAACCTCGGGTCGTCTCACAAGGAATGGGCAAACATGTGCTTCAATATTGGTTAGAATTCTGGGGTTGCAAGTCATGAGCAAGAAAATAAAATGGGAATCTTAACAATCAAGCAATCTTAAAATGCAAGAAATTAATTCAAACAACTAAGCAATACATGAGCAATTCCAAACTAACAAGTAACACCCAATATAATTCTATTCTAAACTAAACAAGCAACTATAACTAAGGCAATAATTAAGAATTTTGGGTTTTCAAATATGAATAATAAAAGCAATTCTTGGCTAGGCATGGGAATTGGGGTCACCATCCTTGTCTAATAACCATATCTTGATAATTATGAGGAACCAAACTCATTAAGTCTACTTCTATACTTGAAGTACGTCAAATGGTTTGGTCAACATCAATCCATAAGTTCTAACCTCACTACTAATTGACTTAATAGAAGGTTAGCGTCAATGGTTATCAAATTGACCACTAAGGGCTCCCAAATCATCAAATCCATTAGACCCAATGACTCAAGTTTACCCAATTCCCTTAGCCTAGGCCAAGAGTGAAAAGAACTACTCCATAATCAAGGTAAACAATTCATCAAACACTTGGTAAGCATTAACAAAAGACATGTTCAAAATAGCAATTAAATTGAAATCAACAAGTACCCACTAACAATTATCAACATACAATCATCCAAATAATACAATTAATCATAGAAATCATCAATGCAACATCAACAACTCAAGATTCAGAACATTCATAAAATGGGTATAAAATGACAATTGACAAGAATTCATAAAAATAACACAAGATCTAAGCAAAATTATACTAAGGAATTCAAATTTGACTATCAAAACTAGTAATTAACAAAATCCAATTCACAATTCAATAAGGGAAGATCAAATTAAAACTAGATCTAGAGAGGAACAAGGGTTTCTCTCTCTAGAAGAACAAAAGAACCAAAAACTAGCTAAAATTGTGTCTTAGTGTAAAAAGAATGATCCCCCCTTTTCCCCTAGCATCCTTGGGTCTTTTCCATGCAGAAACAGCTTGAAATTGGGCCTCAGGAGCCTCAGAAATCGCCAGGCACGATTTCCTTTAATAAGGTCACGTGCAGCTTCCCGCGCGTGCGCGCCATGCGTGCGTGCGCGCCGATTACTTTTGTGATCCACGTGTGCGCGTCGATAGGAATCTTCTGATCCATGCGGATGCATCCATCCTTGCGCTCCGCTTCCAGCCATCTTCATCCACGCGTGCGCGTGGAATGCGCGTGCGCGCCAATGCTGCTTTTCCCAAAAAAACTTAAATCTTCATGTTCCTCCCTTTTGTACATGCTTCCTTTCTCTCTTCTAGGCCATTCCTACCCTATAATTCCTGAAATCACTCAACAAATACATCACGGCATCAAATGGCAATAGAAGAGGATTAAAGTATGGCAATTTTAAAGCAAAACAAGCATGTTTTTCATCATGGAGCAATATTAGGAAGTGAATACAAAACCATGAATTTCTTGTGAATAAGTGTGAGAAATACTGATAAAACCTCCCAAATTCTACATAATATAAACCACAAAATTTGGGTTTATCAATGGACAGCTTTCCAAATCCTTCATCTCTTGAACTCTTCCACTTTGTATGCTTTCCTTCCACTTTCTCAAGCCATTCTTGCCTTCAAAATCTTAAATCACTCAAGCAAATATATCAAGGCATCGAATGGGAGAAAAGTGAATTAAAATTGGCAATTTAAGTATGAAAAGCATATTTTTCACAATTAAGCCCAATTAGGAAAGAATTCAGAAAAATATGCTATTTCAATGGATAAGTGCAAGAAAAGTCAATGAAATCCACCCAAATAGAGCAAATAAATACCATAAAATGTGGATTCATCATGGGGGTTCAGACTTTCAGACAGAAAGAGGGTGTGACCCTTTATGAAGCTTGGGAGAGATTCAAGCTACTGACTAGGCAATGCCCTCCGGACATGTTCTCTAGATGGACTCAGCTAGATGTCTTTTATGAGGGTTTATGTGAAATGTCCAAGATGCACTTGGATAATTCTGCAGGTGGTTCTTTGCACATGAAAAAGACACTAGGGGAGACTATTGAGTTTATTGAGTTGGTTGCTAACAACCAATACTTATATTCCTCCAACAGAAATCCTTTGCACTCTGAGACCTCTCAGAAGAGAGGCGTGTTGGAAGTAGAAGCTGTTAATGCTCTTCTTGCTCAGAACAAGCTTATGTCTCAGCAAATAAATCTACTTACTCAATAGTTGAGTGGAATGCAAGTTTCAGCTGTCAACACTCAGAACGCACCTCAAGAACTATAAGCTGCTTCAAGGTGATTACCTATAGAGAGATCTCCATGATATCATTTGGATAAAAGTCCTAAGACCTAAGACTTCCAAGATGTAGGGACTAGTAAGCACTAAACAAAAAGCTTGAGCCAAAGCTTGCCTCAAACTTTAGCTCAAACTTTAGGAGGAGCTTGACTACACCCTGGAGGGAGCAAAAGCTTGCGCCAATGTTTGACCTCAAGCTTTTAGGCAAACGTTGGTGCCACAACAAACATACCCAGGGAGCAAAAGCTTGCGCCAACATTTGACCTCAAGCTTTTAGGCAAACGTTGGCGCCACAACAAACACACCCAGGGAGCAAAAGCTTGCGCCAACATTTGCCTCAAGCTTTTAGGCAAACGTTGGCCAAGAGGCATGCAAGGGAGGATCCACGTTTGGCTCAAAGTTTGACCTCAAACTTTGGCTCAAACATGGATGATAGCAAAGGGAGGCAAGCTGATATGAAAAGCTTGAGTCAAAGTTTGCCTCAAACTTTGACTCAAGCTTTAATGGTTCATGGCCCGGTTCACAAGTGGGTTTCTCTCTAACTCCAAGAGCAATCAACAGAGGCTTTTGTCAACCCAATTCCATCAAGAGCAAAGGCCCAATTCAAGGCTTGAAGATCATTTGAAGAGAGTGTATAAATAGCTCAGAATTTAAGTTTTTAGAGAGCTTTTTCTTAGTTTTGCTGAGTGATTTTGGGAGAGCTTTTGGTTAGAAGTTATTTTGAGATTCTGAGTCTTGGGCAAGGAGAATTGAATTCTCTTCCTCTTAGTTTTCTTGTTTTCAATTTCATTTACACTTGTCTTGAATCTTGGGTTGAAGAATTGAGAAAATTCTGTCTCAATCTCATCTTGAGATCTCTCTCTATTTTGTTTTACTGCATCATTGAGAATTTACGATTTCACTTCTTTTTTTCTACTGCTGGATCTTTACTTTTCTTGCAATTGAATTCTCAATTTGGATCTAGGAAGGCATTGAGATCTAGCCTTGGTTACCTAGTCTCTTGAGTCCTGAGATCTACATCTTTCAATTTCAATTTCTTTGTTTCGTTGCTACACCAAGCTTATTTTCATTGTCATTTGAGATCCGCTTTAATTGAATCCATCTTTTACATTTCTGTTTGTTGAATTTTATTTTTCCTTGTTAAATTCCTGCAAATCCACTTCCCAATTCCATTTATAATTCAAGTAATTTACATTTCTTGCACTTTAAGATTCAGCCATTTACATTTCTTGCAATCTAAGTTTCTGCAATTTACATTACTTGTTCTTTAAGATTTAGCTTATTTACTTTCCTTGCTCTTAAATTTTCTGCAATCTACCCCTCTCCCTTTAATTTTCATGCAATTTAGTTTCAGTCAATTACAAATCACTCAACCAAATCTTGATTCGCTTGACTAAATCAACCACTAAACTAAAATTGCTCAATCCTTCAATCCCTGTGGGATCGACCTCACTCACGTGAGTTATTATTACTTGATGCGACCCGGTACACTTGCCGGTTAGATTTGTGTGTTTGGAATTCATTTTCCAAAAAATACACATCAACAGTCTAGACCAACAATTAATTCCCAAGATCAAATAATAAATTCAATACGAAATAACCGAGATCAAGAGTACTTCAACCTCGGGTCGTTTTTCGTAGGACGCAATTGGAATGTTTCTCTTTCGGTTGTGGAGGCAAAAAGGGGTTTTGCAATTAAAGAATGAAAGATTAAAAGAACTAAACAATAAAAGAACTAAGGAATGAGCAAAATTATCAATTAATGCAAGTAAGAAGTAAGTGAGATCAAAACTAGTGAAAATGCTATAAATGCAATAAAAGCCTTGACTTGGGAATGAGGATCCAAGGAATCCTATCATCGCCATAACCACAACTATGGTAATTATCATGACTCAATCTCGCCTAGTCAACCCCAACCATCGAGGAGTAAGTCAAGCAAGCATAATTGATCTTAATCCATAAGTCCTAGCCAACTTACCAAACTAGTTGATAAAAGGCTAGCGTTAATGGAAACAAAAGTCAACTAACTACTCAAGAATTACCACTAAATGTCAGACATTATGACTCTAGTATCTTAGGAACTCAACCCACAAGCCAAGGTGGGAAAATCTACTCAAATTCTAAGGTTGGGATTTTCACAAACACCTTGAGTACATGAAAGTAAAGCATGGGAAATTGTAAAGGGAAATGAAAACTATAACCAAGCTATCAACAATAAACATCCAAATAAGCATAAAGAAAGCATGAAACATTTAATTCATCAATCAAAACTCCAAGTAACACAAAATTGGATATATAAACAAAGCACTTGAACCAAGAGGAATTGAAAATAAAGAGAAATTAAAGAGCGCTTACAAAAGAGTTGATCAACATCCAAGATAAAGGCTTGCTATAAAATGCTACATAAAAATTTCATAAACCCTAGTAGAGAAATTCTACTCTACTCCTACTCCTACTCCTACTATATGAAACTATGGAAAATAAAGTCCAAGTCCTCATGCCTTCATGTGTGTTGATATCTCCTTCATATAGCATCCAAATTCAGCTCTAAGCCTTCAAAATTGGGCTAAAAGCCCTCAGAAAATGCACAGCACGCGTTTCATTAATGAAATCATGTGCAGGGACCTGTGCGGATGCACAGATGCGTGCGTCTGCACACTTGGCTGAATTTCCTCCTGTGCGTACGCACAGGTACTTGTGCACACGCACACATGCAAATTTCCCTTGTGCGTACGCACGCTGGCTTGTGCGTCTGCACACTTGGCTGAATCGATCTTGTGCGTACGCACGCACACCTTGCTGTATGTGCTTTTCCTTGTTTTCTTTATGTTTTCTCTCTTGTACATGCTTTCTTCCACTTTTGGCTATCCATTATTGCCTCTAAGACCTGAAATCACTCAACGAACATTTCATGGCATCAAATGGAATAAGAGTGGAATTAAATTGCTTATTTCAAGCACAAAATTGCATGTTTTCACATTTAGGATCAAATTGGGGATAAAACACAAAAGTATGCTATTTTGGTGTTTAAGTGTGAGCTCATGTGTAGAATCCATTCAAATTGAGTCAAAATATACCATCAAATATGGACTCATCAATTCCCCCACACTTAAACAATAGCATGTTCTCATGCTAAACCAACAAGGAAAATGATCAAAAGGGGTAATTAACTTATTAAATGCAACTATCTAAATGCATGCAAGTATACTATTTACTATATATGCTTATGTATCTATCTATAGTATCCTATTGGTTTGGTGAAAACAAACAAACAAATTCCCAAGCAAGTATAGATAAACAGGGCAAAGCGAGGAGATAATCCATTGCAACCAAAATCTAAAGAATTGATTCAAGACATCAAAATGAAGCAACTTGCAAGAATACATAATAAGAGTTATGGAAACATATAGTTGAGTAATTGAACCCTCACTAGGTATGTATACACTCTCAACGCTCAGTGTTTAGGGTCAATTCACTCAAGTCTCCTCTAATAATGCTTTCAAGGATTTATTTTTCATCTAACAATCAACAACCATAGATGCATGAATGCAATTATCATGAGGACTTATTAAGGTTATACTGGGGTTAGGGTCAAGGTGGGATAGATATGGTCAAGTGGACTAAATTAAATTGAATCATTGATTAGTTTAAGTATCACACTCAACCTATATCAATCAAATCACTAATATATGCAACCTAGCTTCCCCTTCTCACTTTTTTCCAAACATTCATGTATGCTCTTTCATTCAAATTCACATATGCATTCCTTATTCACTTTTCTTTTCTTAGGGACAACCTTCATCCCTTTTTCAGGATTTTTTTATGCATATAGTTCAATAGCTCATACATGAATGCACCCATTTTCCAAAATTTTCAATAAAATACCCAAAATAAATATTTTCATTCACTACCAATGTTTCCCAGAATCCCCCCTCACTTGAATGATACACATTCCTCAACGTAAGCTAATCAAGGATACAATCCAAGGTTAATTCATTATTTTTGGCTTAAGGTTGTAATGTGGTGATATTACAAACAACGGGGTCAACAAGCCTCAAAGGGGTTAACAATGGTAGATGTAAAAGGGTAGTCCATATGGGTGAGTGAGTTATGCAAAGATGGCCTCAATCATGCTAAATGCAATTCAAAACATCAATCGTTGGAAATGAAGAATCAAGCAAAACTAAGATCACAATCATAGAAGAGATATATCACACAGTGAATAAAATTAGTGGTTAAAATATGTAACCACTCAATATAGCTCAAAAACTCACAAGGTATTTGTTCTTTACTCTTCTATATTCCATAAAGAAATCATTCAAGCAAGTTTGAAAACAATTTTCTCAATCAATTCAATAGAATGCCTTTGAAACAAAATTCTTGAAAATTTATTATTTTTCACCAAAGTTTTTTCCTATATGTATGATATGATGTGATGGATGAAATTTCAAAAACTTCCCTAGTTCTCTTCCTAATTTTTAACAATGCAAAAACTAACATGAACAATTAGGACAAGATTGAACTAGGTACTATACTATTCACATCATCCAATCACAACTTCTATCTATAAAATATATATCATGCAAAAGATGCAAAATGAAATAGATATAAAGTATGAAGAAAATGCAATGCAACAATCAAAAAACACTCCAAATATCTACAAGTAACATAATAAAAGAAAACAAAAAATAAAGTGGAAAATGTTCGGGAAAAGAAAGTTTACGCCCCAAAATGGTGAATCCTCCCCACACTTAAGCGTTGCACGGTCCTCCGTGCACAAACACAATCCGGGGAGAATGGCTCTCAAGAGCTCCACCTTCGGTTGGCGGATGCGGGGGCTTGGGTTGTGTGGAAATCACCAATGTCCAACGCATTATTGGCATCTCCATCCTCAGTGTCCTCCTCCTCCCTCGGCTCCTTGCCTTTATGTCTCGTCTTCGAAAAGAATGAATAAAGTATTATTAGAACCCATGGGCAAGTAGCACAAAAAGGTAAAGGAGGGAGCAATTAAGCATTTAATTGAGGAAGTTGTATAGTGGTGTGGAATACACACAATGGCCGGTTAAAGTGGCATCCACACAATGAAAAACTAAGCATGAGTTCCTCAACTAAATGGCCTAAGATGCAAGCAATGAATGAGCCTTAATTAAGGATAAGCAAACTTAGGCAACTACAACAAGAGTGAATTGAATGTAGAATTATTGGATATTGAGGTTGTTGGTGCACGAAATTCTGATTCACTTTTCACAACTCCGCACGACTAACCAGCAAGTGCACTGGGTCGTCCAAGTAATACCTTACGTGAGTAAGGGCTGATCCCACGGAGATTGTCGGCTTGAAGCAAGTTATGGTTATTTTGTAAATCTTAGTCAGGAGATTAATGATAAAATTGATTTTGTATATGAAAAGTAAATAACATGAAATAAATGGTACTTGTGATTCAGTAATGAGGAACAGGTTGAGGTTCCGGAGATGCTCTGTCATCTGAATCTCTGCTTTCCTACTGTCTTCTTCTCCAAACACGCATGGCTTCCTTCAATGGCAAGCTGTATGATCCTCTCGGATGAAAAATACCAGGTATGATCTCTGCACGGCTAGTCAACTATCGGATTTCTCGTCTCGGATAAAAAATACCAGGTACAGCTACCGCACGGCTAATCATCTGTCGGTTCTCACTAGCGTCGGAATAGGATCTCTCTATCCTTTTGCAGACTGTCACTGCGCCCAACATTCGTGAGTTTGAAGCTCGTCACAGTCATCCCTTCCCAGATCCTACTCAGAATACCACAGACAAGGTTTAGACTTTTAGGATCCCAAGAATGCTGCCAATTGGTTCTAGCCTTTACCACGAAGGTTCTAACCTCCGGACTCGGTCCGTGGATTAGAAACCCAAGAGATACGCACTCAAGCTGTCGCCCAATGACTACGTTGAGCTCAGATAGAACGGGAATGGTTGTTAGGCACGCATTCATAGGTTTGAGGATAATGATGAGTGTCACGGATCATCATATTCTCTATATTGAAGTACGGGTGAGTATCTTAGAATAGAATCAAGCATGATTGAATAGAAAACAGTAGTAATTGCATTAATCTATTGAAACACAGCAGAGCTCCTCACCCTCACCTATGGGGTTTAGAGGCTCATGCTGTAGAAGATACAATATGAAGTGTAAAATGTCATAAGATGTAAACTGAATCTTTAAAAGTAGTTTTTATACTAAACTAGTAACTTAGGTTTACAAAAAATGAGTAACTTAGTGCAGATAGTGCAGAAATATACTTCTGGGACCCACTTGGTGCGTTTCTGGGTTGAGCTTTCAAGCTTTCACGTGCATATGTCCAAGGTTGGAGTTAAATGCCACCCTGGGTGCCAAAATGGTCGTTTAACGCCAAGAATTATGCCAGTTCTGGCATTTTACGCCAGAAAGTTTTAGGCTGGCTTTGAACGCCCGTTTGGGCCATCAAATTTCGGGTAAAGTATGGGCAATTATATATTTCTGAAAAGCCCAAGATGTCTAATTTTCAACGCAATTGAGAGTGTGCCAAATGGGCTTCTGTAGCTCTAGAAAAACCACTTCGAGTGCAGGAGGGTCAGAATCCAATAGCATCTGCAGTCCTTTTTCAGCCTCTGAATCAGATTTTTGCTCAAGTCCCTCAATTTCAGCCAGAAAATACCTGAAATGACAAAAAAAAACACAAACTCATAGTAAATTTCAGAAATATAATTTTTGAATAAAAACTAATAAAAATATAATGAAAAGTAACTAAATCATACTAAAAACTATGTAAAAACAATGCCAAAAAGGGTATAAATTATCCGCTCATCACAACACCAAACTTAAATTGTTGCTTGTCCCCAAGCAACTAAAAACTAAATAAGATAAAAAGAAGAGAATATGCAATAAGTTTCAAAAATATCAATGAAGATTAGTTTCTATTAGATGAGCGGGACTAGTAACTCCTTGCTTCTGAATAGTTTTGGCATTTGACTTTATCCTGTGAAGTTCAGAATGATTGGCATCCATAGGAACTCAGAATTCAGATAGTGTCATTGATTCTCCTAGTTCAGTACATTGATTCTTGAACACAACTACTTTTTGAGTCTTGGCCATGACCCTAAACATTTTGTTTTCCAGTATTACCACCGGATACATAAATGCCACAGACATATAACTGGGTGAACCTTTTCAGATTGTGACTCAGCTTTGCTAGAATCCCCAATTAGAGGACAACCACATGGTTAAGGACAACTTGATTTAGCCGCTTAGGCCAGAATTTTATTCCTTTGGGCCCTCTTATCCATTAATGCTCAAAGCCTTGGATCCTTTTTTACCCTTGCCTTTTAGTTTAAAGGGTTAGTAGCTTTTTCTGCTTGCTTTTTCTTTATTTTTTTTTGCCACTTTTTTTCTCTTTTTTTTTCTGCAAGCTTTTCACTGCTTTTTCTTGCTTCAAAAATCAATTTTGTTTTACTTTTTTAGATTATCAAAAAAATTTCTCCTTTTTTCATTATTCTTTCAGGAGCCAACAATTTTAGCATTCATAAACTTCACTATAAAAAATATGCACTGTTCAAGCATTCATTCAGAAAACAAAAAGTATTACCACCACATCAAAATAATTAAAATATTTCCAAGATGATTTTCGAAATTATGTACTTCTTGTTCTTTTGCAATTAAAAATATTGTTCATTTAATAAAGGTGAGGGATTCATGGAATCATTCATAGCTTTAAGACATAGACTTTAAACTTTATTGATCATGGAATAAAAATAAGACATAAAATAAACATAAAAGCAGACAAATAATAATAAAAGAAAGGAAATTAAAGACATAAAAATAAATGACTCTAATACTAATGCTTATGTAACTCTTAAAATAGGTTTCTAATAATAAAAGTTATCACAGAGTTAGGACTCAACAACCTTGATTTTGAGGGGTAGGTGCTCCTTCAATCTGTGGGACGTCCAACTCTTCAAGAGACAGCTTTTGATGCTTTAGCTCCTGTATCTCACGCCCTTATTTCTCTTGTTCTATGAGCATTTTGCAGAGCATGCTGTTTTGATTTTGCTGTTCTTCTTTGAGTTGATTCACAGCTTCTTGCAGCTTGGTGACAGATGCTTCTAAGTGGGCCCAGTAGTCAAATTGAGGAATTTCTGGGAGGAGCTCATGCACCCCCTCTTGATGAGGTTGAGGTCCATCCATAATTTTTTTGGTGATTGGGTGTTCAACTGTGATAAATTCATCCACACCCATCTTTACCCCCGCATCTTTACATAGCAGACTAATCAAGCTTGGGTAGGGCAATTTGGCCTCAGTGGATTCCTTGTTTGCAAACATGTAAATCTCAACAGGGATCAGTTGATGAATCTCTACCTCCTTTCCCAGCATAATGCAATGGATCATTACTGCCCTCTTGACAGTGACTTCAGATCGGTTGCTGGTTGGGAGTATAGAACGCCCAATGAAGTCCAGCCACCCTCTAGCAACTGGCTTGAGATCTCCTCTCTTTAAATGGTTAGGGACACCTTTTGAATTGGTAATCCACTTGGTTCCAGGGATGCATATGTCCTCTATAACTTGATCTAGCCTTTTATCCTTGGCCATTCTCCTGTTAAAGGACTCTGGATCATCTTGTAGTTGAGGAAGTTTGAGAACATGTTTCTTCCAACATGTATCTCAAGATTAGCCAGGACTTCCCAGATGTTTCGAATCTGCTCTTGGATCTCCAGGTATTCATCTTCTTTTAGATTGAACTTAACTTTCGGGATCACTGCTCTTCTACACACAATTTTGAGATAATGGTCTGCATGTTCTTTGGTGCAGAAGTTCTCATGCATCCAATGTGGTTTTGGATTGCTTTCTTTCTTGTCTCTTGAAGCGGTTTGTCTTCCTTTGGGTGCCATGAGATTGGTTTGTTTTAGCTCAGTGATCACGAAAATCACACCAAACTTAGAGATTCACTTGTCCTCAAGCAAAATAAAAAGAAAGAAGATGAATAGATGGAGAGAAGGATTCGAATGATGGAGTGAAGGGGGTGGCCGAATGTATAAATAAAGGGGAGGGAGGGAACGGGTTCGAAATTTTTAGAAAAAGATATGATTTGTAAGATATGATTGATAAAAGATAAACATGATATGAAAAAGAGAAGATTGTTTTTAAAATTTAAGACATATGAAAAAGTTATGAGGAAGTTAGATCTGAATTTTTGTTTAGGCATCTAAGAAATAAAAGATAATATGAATGAGTTAAAAATATTTGAAAAGAAATTGGAAATATGAATGAGTTTTTGAAAAAGAATTGAAAATAATTGAAAAAGAATTAAAAAGAATTTATAAGATTATAAATTTTTGTGAATGGAAATTAAAAAATGATTGTTTGTAATGTTTGGATGCAGAAAATTTTGATTTAAAACATGAAAATTCGAAAAAAATTGAATTATAAACGAAATTACCTCTCCCCTAGCTGTTCTGGCGTTTAACGCCCATCTGGTTGCCATTTTGGGCGTTTAACGCCTTCCTTCTTCACTGGGCATTTTTCTGAACGCCCAGAATGCTGCCATTTCTGGCGTTAAACACCCAAAATACTGCCCATTCTGGCGTTTAACGCCCAGAATGATACCTTTACTGGCATTAATCGCCCAGAATGGTAGCCATTCTGGCATTTAATGCCTAAATTGCCTCTTTATTGGCGTTTTAATGCCAGTGAGCCTTTTTTCTCTGTGATTTCTCTGCTTTATATCTTGAACCTCCATTTTCCTGACTTATTCACTAAAATGCATTAGCTAACATTAGGAACAAAATTAAATAAACTTATATAATTGTTATAAACATCTAATTTTTTAAAATGGCTGGGTTGCCTCCTAGTAAGCGCTTCTTTACTATCTTTAGCTGGACTTTTACTGAGCTTTTTTTTAATTTAGTCTCAGTTTTGAGCATTCTTGCTCAATATTGCCTTCAAGATAATGTTTGATTCTCTGTCCATTAACAATGAACTTTTTGTCGGAATTAATATCTTAAAGCTCTACATAACCATATGGTGACACACTTGTAATCATATATGGTCCCCTCCACCGAGATTTTAATTTCCAAGGGAATAATCTGAGCCTAGTGTTAAACAGCTGGACCTTCTGTCCTGTCTCAAAGAATCTAGATGACAGCCTTTTGTCTTGCCATCCTTTTGCTTTCTCTTTATAAATTTTAGCATTTTCGAAAGTATTGAATCTGAACTCCTCCAACTCATTCAACTGGAGTAATCTTTTCTCTCCAGCTATCTTAGCATCAAGGTATAGGAACCTGGTTTCCCAGTAGGCCTTGTGTTCCAATTCCACTGGTAGATGACAGGCTTTTCCATACACAAGCTGGTATGGAGAGGTCCCTATAGGAGTCTTGAATGATGTTCTGTATGCCCACAGAGCATCATCCAGACTTCTTGCCCAATCCTTTCTACGGGTACTTACAGTCCATTCCAGGATTTGTTTAAGTTCTCTATTTGAGACTTCAGCCTGCCCATTTGTCTGTGGATGATATGGAGTGGCCATTTTATGGTTAGTTCCATATCGGACCAGAGCAGAGTCAAGCTATTTATTGCAAAAATTAGTGCCTCCATCACTGATCAATATCCTAGGGACACCGAACCTGCTGAAGATATGCTTCTAGAGGAACTTCATCACTGTCTTAGTATCATTAGTGGGTGTTATAATTGCCTCTACCCATTTAGATACATAGTCTACTGCCACTAGAATATAAGTGTTTGAGTATGATGGTGGGAAAGGCCCCATGAAGTCAATACCCTATACATCAAACAGCTCTATCTTTAGGATCCCTTGCTGAGGCATGGCATAACCGTGAGGCAGATTACCAGATCTCTGGTAACTGTCACAGTTACGTATAAACTCTCGGGAGTCTCTATAGAAAGTAGGCCAGTAGAAACCACATTGGAGAACCTTTGTGGTTGTTCGCTCACCTCCAAAGTGTCCTCCATATTGTGATCTATGGCAATGCCATAGGATCTTCTGTGCCTCTTCTCTAGGCACACATCTGCGAATTACTCCGTCTGCACACCTCTTAAAGAGATATAGTTCATCCCATAAGTAGTACTTTGCATCAGAAATCAATTTTTTCATTTGTTGCTTACTGTATTCTTTGGGTATGAATCTCACAGCTTTATAGTTTGCAATGTTTGTAAACCATGGTAATTCCTGAATGGTAAAGAGTTGCTCATCCGAAAAGGTTTCAGAGATCTCAGTAGGAGGGAGGGACGCCCCTGCTACCTAGTTCTTTGTCCCTTTTCTGTCTCTTATTTCTATATCAAACTCTTGCAGAAGCAACACCCATCTTATGAGTCTAGGTTTTGAATTCTACTTTGTGAGGAGATATTTTAGAGTAGCATGGTCAGTGTACACAATCACTTTTGATCCCACTAAATAAGATCTGAACTTATCAATGGCATAAACCACTGCAAGCAACTCCTTTTCCGTGGTTGTGTAATTCTTCTGTGCGTCATTCAAAACACGACTAGCATAGTAAATGATGTGCAGAAGCTTATTATGCCCCTGTCCCAATAATGCACCAAAGGCGTGGTCACTGGCATCACACATTAGTTCGAATGGTAATGTCTAGTTTGGTGCAAAAATGATTGGTGCTGTGACCAGTTTGGCTTTCAGAGTCTCAAACGCCTGCAGACACTCTGTATCAAATACAAATGGTGTGTCAGCAGCTAGCAGATTGCTCAGAGGTTTTGCAACTTTTGAAAAATCCTTTATAAACCTCCTATAGAATCCTGCATGCCCCAGAAAGCTTCTGATTGCCTTAACATTGGCAGGTGGTGGTAATTTTTGAATTTCCTCTACCTTAGCTTGATCCACCTCTATTCCCTTGTTTGAAATTTTGTGCCCAAGGACAATTCCTTCGGTCACCGTAAAGTGATATTTTTTCCATTTTAAAACCAGGTTAGTCTATTGGCACCTTTTCAGAACAAGTGCTAGATGGTCAAGACAGGAGCTGAATGAGTCTGCAAATACTGACAAGTCATCCATGAAGACTTCTAGAAATTTCTCCACCATATCAGAGAAGATAGAGAGCGTGCACCTCTGAAAGGTTGCAGGTGCATTGCACAGACCAAATGGCATCCTTCTGTAGGCAAATACTCCAGAAGGACATGTGAATTGCTGTTTTCTCTGCAATTTGGTTGTAATCTGAATAGCCATCCAAAAAGTAGTAGTATTCATGACCTGCTAGTCTCTCTAGCATTTGGTCTATGAATGGTAAAGGAAAATGATCCTTTTTGGTGGCTGTATTGAGTCTTCTGTAGTCAATACATATACGCTACCCTGTAACTGTTCTTGTAGGAACCAGTTCATTCTTTTCATTATGAACCACTGTCATGCCTCCCTTCTTGGGGACAACTTGGACAGGGCTCACTCATGGGCTATCAGAAATAGGATAAATAATCCCTACCTCTAGTAACTTAGTGACCTCTTTTTGCACCACCTCCTTCATGGCTGGATTCAGTCGCCTCTGTGGTTGAACCATTGGCTTAGCATCATCCTTCAATAGGATCTTGTGCATGCATCTGGCTAGGCTAATTCCCTTAAGATCACTTATAGACCACCCAAGAGCTGTCTTGTGTGTACTTAGCACCTGAATTAGTGCTTTCTCTTCTTGTGGCTCTAAAGTAGAGCTTATGATTACTGGAAAAGTGTCATCTTCTCTTAGAAATGCATATTTCAGGGATGGTGGTAGTGGTTTGAACTCAGGTTTAGGAGGCTTCTCCTCTTCCTGAGGAGTTTTTAGAGGTTCTTCTATTTTCTCTGATTCCTCTAGATAAAGCTGAACATCTTTAAAAATGTCCTCTAGCTCTGATTCGATACTCTCAGTCATATTGACTTCTTCCACAGGGAGTCAATAATATCAGCACTCATGCAGTCTTTTGGTGTGTCTGGATGCTGCATGGCTTTGACAGCATTCAACTTGAACTCATCCTCATTGACTCTCAGGGTTATCTCCCCTCTTTAGACGTCAATGAGGGTTCGTCCAATTGTTAGGAAAGGTCTTCCTAGAATGAGAGTTGCACTCTTGTGCTCCTCCATTTCCAGCACTTCAAAGTCAGTGGGAAAGGGAAACGGCCCAACATTGACAATCATGTCCTCAATTACGCCTGATAGGATCTTAATGGAGCCATCAGCAAGTTGGAGGCATATCCGGGTTGGTTTAATTTCATCAGTCAAACCAAGCATTTTGATAGTGGATGCAGGTATTAGGTTGATACTTGCTCCAAGATCACATAGAGCTGCCTTGGTACAAGCACCCTCTAATGTGCATGGTATTATAAAGCTTTCGGGATCTTTAAGCTTCTCTGGTAAGCTTTTCAGAATGACTACACAACATTCTTTAGTGAGGAAAACTTTTTCAGTTTCTCTCCAATCCTTCTTATGACTTAAGATTTCTTTCATGAACTTAGCATAAGAGGGTATTTGCTCAAGTGCTTCTACAAACAGAATATTTATTTTAAGAGTCCTGAGATAGTCTGCAAAGTGGGCAAATTGTTTATCCTGTTCCGCTTGGCGGAGTTTCTGAGGATAAGGCTTCTTAGCTTTATATTCTTCAACCTTAGTTGCTGCAGGTTTATTTCCTGTAGAAGGGGTTGGAGAAACCTGCCTAAGGAGGTTGTTATCAGCACTTGCATGTGTCTAATCCCCTATTGGCATTTGAACGCCAGGATTGGGTGCTTTTTGGGCGTTTAACACTAGATTGCCACCCTTTTCTTGCGTTTAAACGCCAGATTTGGCTACCCATTGGGCGTTTAACGCCAATTTTTCTCCCTTTTCTGGCGTTTGAACGCCAGAATCATTCCTGTCTGGGCTCTTAATGTCCTTAGAGGGCAACTGGGCAATGGCTTAGTTATCCTCTTTCAGTTGTTCCTTTCTTGGCTTTCTGCTGCCTTGAGTTGAGACATTCAATGTCTTCCAACTCTTTAATTGAACAGCTTGGCATTCTTCTGTTATCTATTTAGATAACTGTTGTCTTATTTGATTTAATTGTTTTTCCATATTCTGGTTAGCATATTTGGTTTCTTGCAGCATCTCTTTGAATTCTGTGAACTATTTTGTTATAATAAGCAATTGCTGATTGAGTTCAACAACATGTTCTTGAGGACTAAGTTCAGTGGATACTGCTTTAGCTTCTTCTTTCATGGAGGACCCACTACTTAAGTATAGATATTGATTTCTAGCAACTGTATCAATGAGCTCTTGAGCCTCTTTAATTGTCTTTCTCATGTGTATAGATCCACGAGCTGAGTGGTCTAGAGACATCTGGGCCTTTTTTGTAAGCTTGTAGTAGAAGATGTCTAACTGCACCTATTCTGAAAACATTTCAGAGGGGCATTTCCTTAGCATCCCTCTGTACCTCTCCTAGGCATTATATAGAGATTCATTATCCTCTTGTTTAAAGCCTTGGATGTCCAGCCTTAGCTGTGTCATCCTTTTTGGAGGGAAATACTAATTCAGAAATTTGTCTGACAACTGTTTCCATGTTCTTATGCTTGCTGTAGGTTGGTTATTTAACCACCTCTTAGCTTGATCTTTTACAGAAAATGGAAACAGTAATAATCTATAGACATCCTGATCTACTTCCTTATCATGTACTTTGTCAGTAATTTGTAGGAACTGTGCCAGAAACTCAGTAGGTTCTTCCTATGGAAGACCGGAATACTGGCAATTTTACTGCACCATGATAATGAGCTGAGGATTTAGCTCAAAACTGCTAGCTCTGATGGGGAGTATATAGATACTACTCCCATAGGTAGCATTAGTGGGGTTAGCATATGACCCCAGAGTCCTTCTGGACTGTTTATTTCCACTTAGGTCCATGATGAGGAAAGGGAGATAATGTGGATTGCAAATAAAATATATTTTTGTTTTTTTTAATTTAATTAAGGATAAATCGAATAAAAAGGAAATAAAATAAAATAATTGGAAACTAGAAAATAAGTTTCGAAAACTAAAAGAAAAAGAAATAAAATAAAATAAATTAAAATAAATAAAAAAATTCGAATACTAAAATGGCTAATTAATTAAAAAGATTTGAAAAATTTGGATATGGTTTTCGAAAATTGGAGAGAGAGAAAGTGGTTAGGGAGTTTTGAAAAAGATATGACTTAAAATTAAAGATACTTGTAAAAATAAATAAGTAAAAAAAAGATTTGAAAAAGATATGATTTTAAAAATTGAAGATTGAAACTTTCTCAACAAGGAAACACCAAACTTAAAATTTTTCAATCAAAACAATAAAATGGGACAAGTAATTCAAAAATTATAAATAAGAAAAGAAAAAGGTTTTGAAAAATTTTATAAAGGATTTTCAAAAAATATAAAAAAAATTGAAAAAGATTTAAAAAGATATATTTTAAAATTGAAATTCTAACTTGACTAACAAGAAACTACCAAATTTTAAAAAATTTTGACTAAGTCAACCTAGGTAATTCGAAAATGATGAGTAATTAAAGTAAAAGATATAATTTTTTTTTGAATTTAATGAGGAAAGAGAAAAAGAAGTAAAAGACATAAAACATAAAAAATTTTAGTTTTAGGAAGAGTAATTTTCAAAAATTTGAAGGTAAACACCAAAAGACACCAAACTTAAAATTTTTAGATCAAAACAAAGAAAACAAACAGGAAAACTTTGAATGTCAAGATGAACACTAAGAACAATTTTTTTGGAAATCTTTAGGAGAAAAAAAACACAAAGGACACCAAACTTATAAATTTTTATACTTTGGACACTAATAATTCGAAATTGCACAAGAAAAACAAGGAAAGACACAAAACAAGAAAAACTAAAGATCAAACAAGGAAAATAAACAATAACAACTTGAAGATTAAGAAAGAACAAGGAACATATAATTAAAAATATGAAGAAAAATAAAAACATGCAATTGACACCAAACTTAAAACATGAAACTAAACTCAAACACAAGACTCAATTATTAGTTTATTGGTTTTTATTTATTTATATAGAAAATTTTGGAAAAAAAATCTAGAAAAAGGAAAACAAGGATTTTGAAATTTTAACCAAAAATAATATTAGAAGACGCAATTTTAGTGATTCTAAACCAAAAAGATAAATTATTCCTAATCTAAGAAACAAAATAAACCGTCAGTTGTCCAAACTCGAACAATCCCCGGCAACGGCGCCAAAAACTTGGTGCACGAAATTGTGATTCACTTTTCACAACTCTGCACAACTAACCAGCAAGTGCACTAGGTCGTCCAAGTAATACCTTACGTGGATAAGGGTCGATCCCACGGAGATTGTCGGCTTGAAGCAAGCTATGGTTATTTTGTAAATTTTAGTCAGGAGATTAATGATAAAATTGATTTTGTTTATGAAAAGTAAATAACATGAAATAAATGGTACTTGTGATTCAGTAATGAGGAATAGGTTGAGGTTCCGGAGATGCTCTGTCATCTGAATCTCTGCTTTCCTACTATCTTCTTCTCCAAACACGCATGGCTTCCTTCAATGGCAAGCTGTATGATCCTCTCGGATGAAAAATACCAGGTACGATCTTTGCACGACTAGTCAACTGTCGGATTTCTCATCTCGGATGAAAAATACCAGGTACAGCTACCGCACGGCTAATCATATGTCGGTTCTCACTAGTGTCAGAAAAGGATCTCTTTATCCTTTTGCACACTGTCACTGCGCCCAACATTCATGAGTTTGAATCTCATCATAGTCATCCCTTCCCAGATCCTACTCGAAATACCACAGACAAGGTTTAGACTTTCCAGATCCCAGGAATGCTGCCAATTGGTTCTAGCCTCTACCACCAAGGTTCTAACCTCCGGACTCGGTCCGTGGATTAGAAACCCAAGAGATACGCACTCAAGCTGTCGCCCAATGACTACGTTGAACTCAGATAGAACGGGAGTGGTTGTCAGGTACGTGTTCATAGGTTTGAGGATAATGATGAGTGTCACGAATCATCATATTCTCTATATTGAAGTACGAGTGAGTATCTTAGAATAGAATCAAGCGTGATTGAATAGAAAACAGTAGTAATTGCATTAATCCATTGAAACACAGCAGAGTTCCTCACCCCTACCTATGGGGTTTAGAGGCTCATGCTGTAGAAGATACAATATGAAGTGTAAAATGTCATAATATGTAAACTGAATCTGTAAAAGTAGTTTTTATACGAAACTAGTAACTTAGGTTTACAGAAAATAAGTAACTAAGTGTAGATAGTGCAGAAATCCAGTTTTGGGACCCACTTGGTGCGTGTTTGGGCTGAGCTTTCAAGCTTTCACGTGCATATGCCCAAGGTTGGAGTCAAACGCTACCCTGGGTGCCAAAATGGGTGTTTAATGCCAAGAATTATGCCAGTTCTGGCGTTTTATGCCAGAAAGTTTTAGGCTGGCTTTGAACGCGAGTTTGGGCCATAAAATCTCAGGCAAAGTATGAACTATTATATATTGCTGGAAAGCCCAAGATGTCTACTTTCCAACGCAATTGAGAGTGCACCAATTGGGTTTTTGTAGCTCCAGAAAATCCACTTCGAGTGCAGGAGGGTCAAAATCCAACAGCATCTACATTCCTTTTTTAGCCTCTGAATCAGATTTTTGCTCAGGTCCCTCAATTTCAGCCATAAAATACCTGAAATCCCAGAAAAGTACACAAACTCATAGTAAATTCCAGAAATTTGATTTTTGAATAAAAACTAATAAAAATATAATGAAAAGTAACTAAATCATACTAAAAACTATGTAAAAATAATGCCAAAAAGGGTATAAATTATCCGCTCATCAGTTGTGCAAGTGAAAGAGCAAATTGATATAAAATAGCACAACAAACAATTACCAATGCAACGCTGAAGAGAACTACCTTTTCATCCTTAAGAATAATCAACTAATCACATGGGAAGGTGCTTGCTACAAAAAGTGGTAAGTCTTTATAAGAATTAAGTCAAGTCAACTCAAACAAATGCAAAGCATTAACAAGGAGCGAATACCTTGTGATGTGATTATATTGACTTAAAAATCGTGATAAACAAGCAGTTCCATTCAATTCACTAAATTCAATATGTACTTGTTAACAATTACACCAAATAAAGGTCAAAAAGTCAATTTCTAAGTCAATTTGGTGCTAGCAACTCAAAGCATTAAACAACAAGTACGTTGTTGAAAATATAACCATTCAACGGTGCACAATTCTTAAATAAAATGCCAAACAACGATATAGTCTAACACATATGGTCGCGACAACACATGCATTAAATAAAAAGTTCATCTAGGCATTTAAACAAACACATGAAGTGTAATGCACATATGCATCAATTTCAACCCAAAATTCAAACTTCAACAACCCATAATTGAAAAATTGAACACTTTCAATCAACAAACAAGCAAAGCATTAAGCAAAACATAAGCTAAATAGCCAAAGTTAAACTAAGAAAACTGAAATTAAGTAAGCAACTAAATATAACAAAGAAGATTAAAATAAGAAAATTAAAGAGATGAAAAATAGAAAAGAAAGGGATAGGCAACAGTGGCACTTGTGTTAACCACTACGAGGCTCACGGCGACGGAGTTTCTCCAGAAAAGAGAAGAAAGAAAGAAGAAAAAGAAGAAAGAAAGAAGAGAGAAGAAGAAAGAAGAAGAAAAGAGAAGAGAGAGAGGTGGTGGTTCCGGCGGTGGTCGGACGGCAATGGTGGTGGTCGGACGGCGACGGTGGTGGTCGCCAGAAGAAGGGGCTGGGTGGGATGAGGGGGTAGAAGAAGAAAGAAGGAAAGAAGAAAAGGGATGAGGCGTGAAGAATAGGGCATCCTTCCTCATTATTGCCCAGACCGTGACTCGTGCGTACGCACACCAGCAAAATTCGGGGGCGTTCAGACGCACAGGACGTGTGAGCGCTGCTGGTAGAAGGGTCTAAAGATGTGTGCATGTGCACATGCCCATGCGCATGCATAGAACACCTTTTTTTTAAAGGGGTAAATTGACCATGTGTGCGTACGCACGAGTGGGTGTGCGTACGCACAAAATGCAAATGTGGTGGGGTGCGCGTGCAAAAAGAGTGTGAGCGCTGCGAATAGAGCGTGCGACACTGGGTGTGCGAACGCACACTAATGTGCGTGATAAACCACTATTTTATGGTTTATCTTATGCTTAATTGAGTGGTTTTTATCAACTCTTTACCCATTTATTCATACTAATCACATGCTTTATGTTTTCCTTCCTGATTTTGTGCTATGATTAAAAACATGCTTCTTTGGCCTTAAGTTCCCTATGTTTAATCCTCTCTTATTACCATTAGATGCCTTGATATGTGTGTTAAGTGATTTCAGAAATTACAGGGCAGGAATGGCTCAGAGGATGGAAAGGAAGCATGCAAAAGTGGAAGGAATACAAGAAGTTGGAGAAATTGCTAAGCTGTCCAGCCTGACCTCTTCGCACTCAAACGGCTATAACTTTAGCTACAGAGGTCCAAATGATGCAGTTCTAGTTGCATTGGAAAGCTAACGTCCGGGGCTTCGATTTGATATATAATTTGCTGTAGCTGCCCCAACGTTAGGTGACGCGAACGCGTGAATGACGCGCCCACATCGCATCTGCGAACTTCAATCCGCGCGGACGCGTGGACGACGCCTCCGTGTCACTTTCCCGCGACCTGAACGTAACAGAAATCGCAGGGGGCGATTTTTGGGCTGTTTTTGACCCAGTTTTCAGCCCAGAACACACAGATTAGAGGCTATAAAGTGGGGGAATGCATCCATTCATAATTATGCTTTTCATAATTCACAATTTTAGTTTTAGATGTAGTTTTTAGAGAGAGAGGTTCTCTCCTCTCTCTTAGGATTAGGATTAGGATTAGGATTTCAACTTTATCACAGGTTCAATGTTCCTTTTATTTATTTTCCTAATTAATTTATGAATATTCATGTTAGATTTGATTTCTTTTATTAATGCAATTTGAGGTATTTTCAGATTTAACTTTGCTTTGCTTTATTTACATGAATGCTTTTAATTTAATTTAGAATTCTCCCTTTTGGTCTTGGTTAAGAAATCAGTAACTCAGGAGTTATCAAACTCAAACATGATTGATAATTGTTATCTTTGCTAATTGAATTGAACTTCAATAATCCCAATCTTTTCTTAGGAAATAAATAGGATTTGAAGATCAAACTAATTAGTCACTTGACCTTTCTTTACTTTAAGTAAAGACTAACTGAGTGGAATTAAGATTCAATCTTCATTATCATTGATAAGGATAACTAGGATAGGACTTCTAATTTCTCATCCCTTGCCAAAAGTTTATTTTACAGTTATTTATTTACTTTACAGTCTTTTATTTATTTCAATTGCAATTTAAATTACTTGTTCCTCATCTTAAAAACCCCAATTTACAATCTTCATAACCAATAATAAGAACATACTTCCTTGCAGTTCCTTGAGAAGACGACCCGAGGTTTAAATACTCGGTTATCAATTTTAAAGGGGTTTGTTACTTGTGACAACCAAAACGTTTGTACGAAGGGATTTCTGTTGGTTTAGAAACTATACCTACAACGCGACTGTTTTTATAAAATTCTTTACTGGCAAAAATCCTAACGTCAGTGCGCCCGCACAGGTGGGGAAAAACAGGGGGAGTGTGCATACGCACAAGGTTATGCGCACGCACAGAACTCTGTTTCTGCAACATTTTTAAAGCCTTTAAGGCACCAACCATGATATCAATCAAAGTTTTTCAAGCCCAAAACATATCATTCATCAAATACACATAATCAAACATAAAATGCAACTAATTTAAACCTAGAATGCAATCAAACTAAGCTGATTAAAGAGACAAAATTCAATAAACAAAACTAAAAGAAGGAAGAGTTGAAAGGATATTACCATGGTGGGGTGTCTCCCACCTAGCACTTTGGTTTTAAGTCCTCAAGTTGGACTTTTGAGTGAAGCTTATGTCATGGTGGCTTATGCTTCCACTCATCCTTGAGTTGCCACCCATGTTTGTTCTTCAAGAATCCTCCGGGATTCCAAACGAAGTGCATTAAGCTCCCAAGCAACCTCAAGCAAGACATTGGAGTCCATAAATGTTGGTTATAAAGATGTATGCCCGGATCCCACACTTTGGTTCCTCTATCACCCTCTTGTTGACTTTCACTTGTGTCCTTGGATGAACAACCTTCCCAACCACCTTTGAAGCACCCAATTGAACCTTGTACTCCTCCCAATTGAATCTTGCACCACTTATACCTTGAACTCCTTTGGCTACCAACACCCAATCCTTCACCATTTAACACTCCAAGAAGCACCTTGAGTTGATAATCCATTTCCAAGAGAGCGAATTATATGGGCCTATGAAGCTCATGGAGGAAATTGTTACCCACTCAATTTGTCCTTGGAGTGGAGTTATCCTATTAAGCTCTTGCACAATTGCTTCCACTTCTTGGGTGATCACCTCTTCCTCACCATCCTTTTCAAGCTCTTCCGTATCCCTCTCAAACTCAAGAGTGGAAGGCTCCTCAAGATCATTGAGGGGGTTGACCAAGGTGGACAAAAAATCATTGATGATGCAATCTACTTCTTGATCAAGCTCTCGCAATTCTCTATTTACCTCTTTCGGTTCACTAGTTCTACCTTCCTCCTCTTTTTACGACTCTTGTTCTAGCTCTTCTTCTTTCCCTTGGAGGTTCCATGTTCTCCTCCTTACTACACTTCTTCGTTGCTCCTCCACATTCCTCAAGGGGAGTGTCTTGATTGCTTGAGTGTAGCAAGGTCAAGCGGTGCACCGCTTCGGCTATGGTGGCCATGAACTCCCCTTGATTCCTTCGGAACCCTTTTTTCTCTTGGAAAAATTCTTGAAGGTCTTGTTCTTCTTGGGGCAAGGGTTGGAAAACTTCATATTGGGGTGGAAGAGAAGGTTCAAAAGTTGGGAGAAATGTTGTACATGTGGGAGGTGTGTCATGTGGGTAGGGATATTGAGGTGGTGTATAAGGATGTCGTGGTTCATATGGTTGGTTGCAAGGTGTATAGACATTTTGGTTCCATGGAGGTGTGTGGTATGGTGCTTGAAGGTTTGGTGGTTGAGGGTTGTGTAGGGGGTATCTCTCATATCCTTGGGTTTGATATTCATATAGGGGAGAGTTTGGCTCGTTGTAGCATGAGGGAGGTGTTTACCATGAGTGTTGCTCATACACAATTGGTTCCTCCCTAAATTGATTCTCCCACACCATAAAGCAATCCCAATTTGAATTCATCATACCCTACAAAATACTCACAACCAAGCTCCATGCAACAAGGGTGATAACTCATAGAGAAAATAGAAAATAAAAGCAAAAGACATTAATAAAATAAGAAAGCAAACACCTAAATATTAGCGAAAACAACCAAATAACCAAGAAGGAATCTAAGGAATGAGCAAAATTGTCAATTAATGCAAGTAAGAAGTAAGTGAGATCAAAACTAGTGAAAATGCTATAAATGCAATAAAAGCTTTGACTTGGGAATGAGGATCCAAGGAATCCTATCATCGCCATAACCACAACTATGAAATTATCATGAGTCAATCTCGCCTAGTCAACCCCAACCATCGAGGAGTAAGTCAAGCAAGTATAATTGACCTTAACCCATAAGTCCTAGCCAACTTACCAAACTAGTTGATAAAAGGCTAGTGTCAATGGAAACAAGAGTCAACTAACTACTCAAGAATTACCACTAAATGTCGGACATTATGACTCTAGTATCCTAGGAACTCAACCCACAAGCTAAGGTGGGAAAATCTACTCAAATTCTATGGTTGGCATTTTCACAAACACCTTGAGTGCATGAAAGTAAAGCATGGGAAATTGTAAAGGAAAATGAAAACTATAACCAAGCTATCAACAATATCAACAATAAACATCCAAACAAGCATAAAGAAAGCATGAAACATTAAATTCATCAATCAAAACTCCAAGTAACACAAAATTGGAAATATGAACAAAGCACTTGAACCAAGAGGAATTGAAAATAAAGACAATGTAATTAAAGAGAAATTAAAGAGCACTTACAAAAGAGTTAATCAACATCCAAGATAAAGGCTTGCTATAAAATGCTACATAAAAATTGCATAAACCCTAGGAGATCAATTCTACTCTACTCCTACTCCTACTTCTACTATATAAAACTATGGAAAATAAAGTCTAAGTCCTCATAACTTCATGTGTGTTGATATCCCCTTCATATAGCATCTAAATTCAGCTCCAAGCCTTCAAAATTTTGTGCCAAAAGCCCTCAGAAAATGCACAGCACGCGTTTCATTAATGAAATCATCTGCAGGGACCTATGCGGATGCACAGATGCGTGCGTCTGCACACTTGGCTAAATTTCCTCCTGTGCGTACGCACAGGTACTTGTGCGCACGCACTCATGCAAACTTGGCTGAATCGGTCTTGTGCATACGCACGTTTGCTTGTGCGCACGCACACCTTGCTGTATGTGCTTTTCCATGTTTTCTTCATGTTTTCTCCCTTGTACATGCTTTCTTCCACTTTTGGCTATCCATTCTTGCCTCTAAGGCCTGAAATCACTCAACGAACATGTCATGGCATCAAATAGAATAAGAGTGGAATTAAATTGCTCATTTCAAGCACAAAATCGCATGTTTTCACATTTAGGATCAAATTGGGGATAAAATACAAAAGTATGCTATTTTGGTGTTTAAGTATGAGTTCATGTGCTAGAATCCATCCAAATTGAGTCAAAATATACCATCAAATATGGACTCATCAGCACGCCCCTCCAAAGCATGCAGATAACCCATTCCCTGACTCTCTTGACACTTATCCTACATTGCCAAAGGCTCCTGAATACAAGCCCAAAATGCCATATCTTCAGAGGCTTCAGAAGGCTTCCAAAAATAAGCAATTTTCTAAATTTTTAGAAGTCTTCAAGAAGCTGCAGATCAACATTCCTTTTGCAGAGGCTCTTGAGCAAATGCCTCTTTATGCTAAATTTATGAAAGAATTGTTGACTAACAAGAGGAATTGGAAGGAGCAAAAAACTATGGTGTTAACCAAGGAATGCAGTGCTATTATTCAACATAAACTTCTTGAGAAAATGCAGGATCCAGGGAGCTTTGTGATTCCTTGCACCATTGGAGATGTCACCATTCAGAGAGCTTTTATGTGATCTTGGAGCTAGCATCAATCTCATGCCACTTTTAATGATGAAAAAACTTAAAATTGAGGAGGTAAAACCCACTCGTATTTCTCTTCAACTTGCTGATCTTTCTATTAAATTACATGTAGGTGTTGTTGAGGATTTACTTGTGAAAGTAGGGCCATTTATTTTTCCTGCTGACTTTGTAATATTGGATATGGAAGAGGACAAGAACGCTTGCATCATTCTTGGAAGGCCTTTCTTAGCCACGGGATAAGCTCTTATAGACGTACAGAAGGGTGAAGTAATCCTGCTGATTTTGTTATATTAGACATGGAAGAGGATGTAAAATCCTCTATTATTCTTGGTAGACCCTTTTTAGCTATAGGAAGAGCTCGGATTGATGTGAAAAAGGGTGAATTAACCCTGAGGGTAAATGAAGAACAAGTGGTCCTTAATGTTTTTGAAGCTCTCAAGCACCCTAATGATTCTGAAGGATTTATGAGAATTGATGTTGTTGAACCACTTGTTCAAGAAGTACTGGAAGTTGCGGTACTTGATGATGTTCCGGATCCTATTTCTGAGTATAAATTAGTTGAAGTTGATGATTCACCACCCCAAAAGGAGCTGATGAACACGCCAATAAAGGAGGAGGAAATCCCCAAGCTTGAGCTCAAACCTTTGCCTCCTTCTCTAAAATACGTGTTCTTGGGAGAAAATAATTCATATCTTGTTATTATTAGCTCTTCCCTGAAGCCTGAAGAGGAAGAGGCACTTATTTTAGTACTCAGGAGCCATAAAACAGCTCTTGGGTGGACCATTAGTGATTTAAAGGGGATTAGTCCAACCAAGTGTATGCACAAGATCCTTCTTGAAGATGATGCTAAACCAGTTGTGCAACCACAAAGGAGACTCAATCCAACTATGAAAGAGGTAGTCCAAAAAGAGGTAATAAAATTATGGGAAGCAGGTATTATTTACCCTATTTCTGATAGTCCTTGGGTAAGTCCTGTACAGGTAGTTCCCAAGAAAGGAGGGATGACAGTGGTCAAGAATGAAAAGAACGAGCTTATTCCTACTAGGACCGTCACAGGATGGAGAATGTGTATGGACTACAGGAGGCTCAATACTGCTAGAAGGAAGGATCACTTCCCCCTGCCTTTCATTGATCAGATGCTTGAGAGGTTAGTTGGTCATGCTTTTTATTGTTTTCTAAATGGATATTCTAGATATAATCAAATTATAGTGGACCCTCAAGATCAAGAGAAGACAGTATTCACATGCCCTTTTGGAGTATTTGCTTATAGGAGTATGCAATTTGGACTTTGTAATGCTCCAGCAATTTTTGAAAGGTGTATGCTTTCAATTTTTTTTTGATATGGTTGAAAAGTTTATTGAGGTATTTATAGATGACTTTTCTGTTTTTGGTAATTCTTTTAAATCATGTCTTAAGCATTTATCTCTGGTCTTAAAATAGTGTCAAGAATCAAATGTTGTTTTAAATTGGGAAAATTTTAATTTTATGGTTACAGAAGGTATTGTCCTTGGACATCGGATTTCAAGTAAGAGGATTGAGGTTGATAGAGTAAAGGTAGAGTAATTGAAAAATTACCACCACCAGCTAATGTTAAGGCAGTCAGGAGTTTCTTGGGTCATGCAGGATTTTATAGAAGATTTATAAAGGATTTTTCAAAAATTGCTAAGCCACTAAGCAACCTATTGGTTGTTGATGTTCCTTTTGTGTTTGATGCTGAATGCCTACATGCTTTTGAAACTCTGAAAGCAAATCTTACCTCTGCTCCTATTATAGCTCCCCCTGACTGGGACTTACCATTTGAATTGATGTGTGATGCTAGTGATTTTCCTATAGGAGCTGTTTTAGGACATAGGCATGGCAAGCTTGTACATGTCATTTACTATGCTAGCCGTGTGTTAAATGATGCTCAAAAGAATTACACAACTACAGAGAAAGAATTATTAGCTATTGTGTATGTTGTTGATAAGTTTAGGTCCTATTTAATTGGTTCTAAGGTTATTGTTTATACTGATCATGCTGCTTTGAAGTACCTTCTAACCAAACAGGACTCTAAACCAAGATTAATCAGATGGGTGTTGCTCCTCTAGGAGTTTGACATTGAGATAAAGGACAGAAAAGGGTCAGAAAATCAAGTAACTGACCATCTTTCCAAAATAGAGCCTGAAAAAGGAGTACAACCACCCACAGCTATGACTGAGACATTTTCAGATGAACAATTGTTCCTCATCCAGTAGGCTCCATGGTTCGCGGACATTGCAACTACAAGGCCATGAATTTTATTCTAAAGGAGTACAGTAGGCAACAAGTAAAGAAGCTATTGACTACATTTGGGAGGAGCCGTACCTTTTTAAAAGATGTTCAGATGGTATAATCCGGAGATGTGTTACAGATGAAAAAACACAGTAAATTCTTTGGCACTGTCATGGTTCTGACTATGGAGGCCACTTTGGTGGTGAAAGGACAGCTACAAAAGTCATTCAGAGCGGGTTTTACTGGCCAACTCTCTTCAGAGATGTAAGAGAATTTGTGAAGCACTGTGATAGGTGTGAAAGAGCTCAGAATCTTCCTGCCAACCATGAGATGCCATAGCAGGGGATTCTTGAGGTTGAGTTCTTTGATGTATGGGGTATTGATTTCATGGGACCTTTTCCACCCTCACATTCAAACAAGTATATTCTGGTGGTAGTTGATTATGTATCCAAGTGGGTGGAAGTTGTGGCTCTGCCCACCAATGATGCCAAAGTGGTAATGAGCTTTCTTCAGAGATATATTTTCAGCCGGTTCGATGTCCCATGGACACTCATTAGTGATGGTGGAAGTCACTTCTGTAACAGACGGCTAGACTCACTCCTGCAGAGATATGGAGTCCGTCATAAAGTCGGAACCCCCTATCACCCTCAGACAAGTGGATAGGTTGAGGTTTCCAACAGGGAACTCAAGCAAATTCTAGAGACGACCATCAATGTTTTAAGAAAGGACTGGTCTAGAAAGCTTGATGATGCTCTCTGGGCTTACCAAAGAGCCTACAAGACTCCTATTGGCATGGTCCCCTATCAGTTGGTCTATAGCAAAGCCTGTCACTTGCTAGTTGAGCTGGAGCATAAAGCTTACTGGGCAATCAGGTATCCGAACCTTCATGCAGAGGCTGTAGAAATTAAAAGAATGCTTCAGTTGAATGAGCTTGATGAATTTAGATATTCAACCTATGAGAATGCTAAGCTCTATAAGGAGAGAACCAAGATATGGCATGACAAGAAAATTTCCATTAGAGTTTTTGAGCTAGGTCAGAAAATGCTTCTGTATAATTCAAGGCTCAAACTCTTTCTCGGGAAGTGGAAATCCTGGTGGTCAGGATCGTTTGTGGTTACCAGAGCTTCACCATATGTTCATGTGGAAATACAGGAAGAGAATTCTGACAGGAAGTTTACAGTGAATGGCCAGAGGTTGAAGCACTATCTTGGAGGTGAGATTGATCGCCAGAGATCCGCTCATCTGCTGAATTAGCAGAACTGGCCGTCAAGCTAGTGACGTTAAAGAAGCGCTTGTCGGGAGGCAACCCGATGATTTTGTATCCTTAGTTTTTTTTATTGCATTGATTATATTATTTGTTTAAAATTTTATTGAGTTTTTACTATTTTCCGTTGTTTGACGTGTGTTTTGATCATGCAGAAATTTTTTTAGAACGGGAACCGAACACTTAGAAGAATTTTTGAACACTCTGGAGATGGTCAATTCTGCCAGCTCCAAGCTGAACTTGGAATTTTCCAAGTTCAACGTGGAGTGTGCGTGCAACTTGGGTGAGTGCTTGTGCCAAGTCCATGCTGAACTTGGAGAATTCCAAGTTCATCATGGCATACGACGTAAACAGCGTGTTTGAGAGACAAGATCCACGCTGAACTTGGAGTTTCCAAGTTCATCGTGGCATACGACGTAACTGGCGTGTTTTTGGTTGAAGACCCACGCTGAACTTGGAAAATTCCAAGTTCAGCGTGAAGAACGACGTACTTAGCGTGCAAGGTACGAAGACCCACGCTGAACTTGGAATATCTCAAGTTTAGCGTGTGATATGAGTATCAATTGGGAGTTGCTTCAGGAAGGTCCACGCTGAACTTGGCTACTCCCAAGTTCACCGTGAAAAATTAAAAAAAAAGAAGGGCTGAGTGGAAAATTCAAAAAATATAAAATAAAATAAAATAAATAAAAAGAAAAAAGAAAAAAAAGGGACTGAGTGGAAAATTAAAAAAAAAACGTGTGAACCCACGCTGAACTTGAGCTGTACCAAGTTCAGCGTGGAATGGAGGCGTACACGTGGAACCTGCAGCGCTGAACTTGCTCCCTTTCAAGTTCAGCGTGGGCATAGTGAATTTGGTGTATATTCATTCACAATCCCACCAAATCACACCAAATCTCATGCCACCTCTGATTGATTCCTCCCCTTTTCCAGCTACCCCCATTCCCTATAGCCTTTCACTAAATCCCATGCTCCTGATTCTCTTCCCCTCTTGCCCGTACCCCTGCACCCCTCCTTCAAATCCCCATATCCCCTTCCCAACATATTCTTTCCATCCTTCAAGACAAACCCGTGAACCCCCACTCCTGCAACCCTTCCCTCTTTCTTTCCCCAAACTACCTGAACCGTGACCCCCCCCCCTTTGACCCCAATTAATTAATCCTACCTTCCAAATTCAATTCAATCCATTCACCATTTCTCCATTCCTATATAACGTACCTTCTCTTCCTCACTTAAACCCACAACACAACACTACTTTCTCCCTTCTCATTCACTACTCTCACTTAACCCTCTGTCTCCATCTATACCTATGATCTTTAACCACCATTCACCACCCACACCACAAACCAAATACCCATATCGCTCCTTTCTTCAACCCAGGAAACACAACAACCGTCCCCTCCCTCTTAAACCCCAACAGCCCTTCTACCCCAACCCAGCCG
>NC_029788.2:49684328-49698091 GCF_000816755.2 Arachis ipaensis
AAAAAGAACTGAAAAATAAATTTTAGAATTAGTTTTTATTTTTTGTTATTTCAATTTCTGCATCTCTTTCTTCTCCCCCTTTGTATTTCTTTATTTTTCTCGAGGACGAGCAATGATTTTAAGTTTGGTGTTGCTGCTCCACTGTTTTCCTTGGTTTATTTCTATGGCACCAAAGATCACCCAGCCTTCCAAGAAGCAAAAAGGAAAGGAATCGGCCACCGGTTCACATGATTCATGCCGCTTCCGCTCTAAGTTGCATGAAGAGCACTTCTATGAGATCACTGGTAAGAGGCCGGTTCTACCGGAGGTACCATTTAAGCTCCAAACAGATGAGTTCCTGGAAATTTCATGTGAGATTCAGAGAAGAGGATGGCAACTTTTGTGCAATCCACACCCACAGGCAGGACAGTTGATGGTTAAAGAATTTTACGGAAACCTGTGGATTACCTACAAGGATGTGTCTGGAGTTAATGCAAGGGACCACAGAAGCTTTGTAAGGGGAAGAGTCATTGATTTCAGTCCAGAGATTATCCGACAGACCCTCCAATTACTCTATTCACAGGTCCATCATGCGCACGAGAAACTGGTTCGAGTGTTCTGTGGAACGGGCCATCATGATTCATTGTATTCTGCAGGGAGAGCCAGTGGAGGTGGCGAATGTTATTGCTGATCAGATTTACCACGTCGCCACCAACTCCAAGGATAATGTTAGATTGGGCTTCCCACATCTCATCTTCCTTCTCTGTGACACTGCTAGTGTGAAGATAAAGAATGACTTCCCTATCCCGAGCGAGAAGCCCATCACAAAGATGCAGCTAGAACAGACAAGGGAACATCGGAGGCTCCCCAGAGAACAAGCTGAAGAAGGAGCTGAAAAAGGAGATAAAAAAGAGTAGCCACTACCTCAGGGACAATATAATCCACCACAGGAGTATTGGTAGCAGCTTGCAGCATCCATGGAGCAGATGAGGGTGGCCAATGACAGTCACTGGGAGCAGTACATGGCGTCTGTTGATGAGATGAGAGCTACATAGAATAGCCAATGGAAGCATCTCTATACATCCCTCGATGAGATTAGAGCGGATCAGCGTGCTCAGCAGCAGGAGATTCAACAGCTGAGGTAGGATTACAGCTGTCTGAGAGGACCTTACGGAGTTCAGCCCAAGGAGAGAGATCCCCATCGGGGAGATTGAGGTGGCTCAGTTCCCTTTCATCTTCATTATTATTTTGCTATTCTTTTATGATTAGGTTCCTATTTTCTGTTTATTTTGCTATTGCATGATCAGTTCTTATTTCAATTCCTAGGTTCTAGTTAATTTGCTATTTATTTTGTTATTTGATTTTTTTTATACTGAAAAAGGGTGTCTTATGTATTGTTCATTGAGCTTGAAAAAAAAGTGATGTAATGCATGAAAAGAGTGAGTTTATATTTAAGATTAGTCTTATTTACTTAAATGTGGTGGTGTTATTTGTGATTTTGGATGAGTGACATGAACAGTGCATATTTGAATTTGAATCAAGGGATGTTGATGTATAAGGAACAAGAATTTAGAGAACTATTATGACTTCTCTAAAATTAGTGAAAGCTTAATCCTTGAAGCAAAAGAAAGAGCAAAAGAAAAATAAAAGCAAGGTTCAAGGCTCTGACCATCAATGACTAAGGAGGTCAGACATGATTAAAAGCTCAAAGAGTTGTTTCCCAAGTCATATCCTTGAGGTGTTCTTGTGTCAAGTAACCCTTTAGACAGAAAATTTAGAGTCGAGACCAAATGCATTTAGCAGAGTATGCCAAAGGCTTTGAGCACCACTGTCTGGGAGTAACTGAAAAAAAATTAGAACTTGAAGAGAGTTCCCCAGTTAAGTGCTTGTGGTGTTCTTGTGTCAATTAACCCTTGAGACAGAACATTTAAAGTCACGGCTAGGCTTAAGGTGCAAAGCACCAAAGAAAAGAAAATTTAAGTAAATTTGCTGTGTTCAAGGATTAAACTAGAATATAAAGACCAGAGAATTCATAATATGATCCAAATTCTAATTCCGAATGACACTGACATTCCTCTAATTCAAAGGAAAGTGAGATGCCAAAACTGCTTAGAGTTACAATGAATAAACCCCATTTTAAGAATAGACTTGAGCATAACTAAACTCCCACTTCTCATGCAAATTCACATCTTAATCATGTACTAATTTTGGTTGCTTGAGGACAAGCAACAATTCAAGTTTGGTGTTGTGATGTGTGAGCATCTACTCTGTCTTTTCCTAGTGAATTTGCACTTTAATTGCTAAGTTTAATCAAGATTTAATATACTTTAGCCACTTTGAATGCTACTTTGAGTCGTGTGCAATTATGTTTATTTCAGGTAGCATTTTGGACGAATTTCGCAAAGCTTAAGCCAAGGCTAGAGAATGGTGAAAATGAAGAATTGATGCTGTCTACTCCACGCTGAACTTGGAATTTTCCAAGTTCAACATGGAGCACTAACCTTCCATCCAGTCAATTCGGCCTTGTCCACGCTGAACTTGGGATTTTCCAAGTTCAGCGTGGAATCCACGCACTAAAGGAGAACCATGTACTATCCCACGCTGAACTTAGAATTTTCCAAGTTCAGCGTGGCTTCAAAGGAAAAGCGTGGAATTGTCACTGCCTCCTCCACGCTTAACTTGGAAATTTCTAAGTTCAGCGTGGACTCAATGGAACTCAATAAGGACGCCTCTGCTTATCCCACGCTGAACTTGAGATTTTTCAAGTTCAGCGTGGATCCTAACATCCAAGTGGTCCCCAAGCATTCAAGAAAAGCTACGAATGAAGCCAGATTTATTTTGATTGAAATTTTATTTTATTCATAAATAGGAAAATATATTATTTTAGTTTTAGAAAATATAATTTTCATTAATTAGGATTAGATATAAAAGGGAAAAGAATCAGCCCTTCGGTTTTTTCTCTTCTCTCTTACCTCATTCTGCACGTTACAGTTTTATGAATCCTAGTTTTTCTCTCTACATCATGAGCAACTAAACCTCCATTGTTAAGGTTAGGAGCTCTGACTATTCTATGGATTGATACTATTACTTTTCTATTTTAATTCATGTACTGATTTATGATTCATGAATTGTTTTCGTTCTTTATTTTATGAATCTGGGTGGAACAGAAGTATGACCTTGGTTCAAATTGAGTTCTTGTATAACTTGGAAAAGCTCTTTACTTGAACAACAGCTTGAAAACAAATTCTCTAAATTTCTAATTATCTGGACTTAATGGGATACGTGACATATAATCCTCTTATATTTGGGTAATTAGGATTTTTGTGGCATATAAACTAGAATTTTTGTGCGCACACATACCAATGAGGATTTGCAACCTGTGCGTACACACAGCACTGTGCGCACGCACACGTTGGGAAGGCTAGTCTATTGAGGGCGCTAGCACAGGTTGTGCACGCGAACAGACATTATGAATTTTGGTACCTGTGCGTACGCACACCTCTATGCATACGCACACTTTTTAAAACTTCTTCTGGGCGTGCGCACGCACACGCCCTGTTTCTCAAATTTTAACTTTGTTTTCAATTAATTCACCTTCCCAACAAGATTATAAGCTTCTATAACACCATTTTAAGACTTTTGGGCTTGATTTTGAGCATGAGAACTGAAAGAACTGAAGATTGATGGTTTAGAAGTTATAGTAAACTCTCGTTGCAAGTATAGTTACTAAACCAAGCAATCAACCTTTCTTACAAATGTTTTGGTTGTCACAAGTAACAAACCCCTAAATAAATTGATAACCGAAGTATTTAAACCTTGGGTCGTCTTCTCAAGGAATTGCAGGGAGGTATGTTCTTATTATTGGTTATGAGTTTGTAAATTGGGATTTTGAAAGTAAGGAAGCAGTATGTTGAATGATAAGAATAATAAAATAAATAAATAACTATAAAATAGACTCTTGGCAAGGTACGAAAACTGAAAGTCCTATCATGGTTATCCTTATCAATTGTAATGAGAATTGGATTTTTCTCCCACTTTGTTAACCTCTAACTATGAAGGTAAGTTAAGTGGATGAATTAATTTTTATTCCTCAGGTCCTAGTTTTTCCTTGGGAAAAGTTAGAGTTATTGGAACTCGAATTAATTCTTGAAGAATTCCAATTTTCAATCAACAATGAGTTTGATAACTCAAGTGTCTTGAATGACTCAACCAAAGCCAAAAGGGAAAAATCTAAATTATTTATATAAATAAAAGAAAGCAATCATAATTCTGAAATACCTCAATTATATTAAACAAAATATTAAAATCATAACATGGAAAAGTTCATAAATTTAATTGGAAAAATAAATAAAAAGGAACATTGAACCTATGATTGCAGAAGATGAAATATTCATAAAGTGAAATGAATCTTAATTCTAAATCCTAAGAGAGAGGAGAGAACCTCTCCCTCTAAAAACTACATCTAATCCTAAAATTGTGAATATGAAAGCTTATTCTTATGAATGAATGGATTCTCCCACTTTATAGCCTCTAATTTGTGTTTTCTGGGCCGCAAACTGGGTCGAAAACAGCCCAGAAATCACTGGAGAAGAAATCTGCCATGCTGATTTTCGGAACTGTGACGCGTCCACATGGAGCACGCGTTCGCGTTGCCTAGCATCAGGGCAACTATGGCATATTATATATGAAATCGAAGCCCCGGACGTTAGCTTTCTAACGCAACTAGAACCGCATCGTTTGGACCTCTGTAGCTAAAGTTATAGCCGTTTGAGTGCGAAGAGGTCAGGCTGGACAGCTTAGCAGTTTCTCCAACTTCTTGTATTCCTTCCACTTTTTGCATGCTTCCTTTCCATCCTCTGAGCCATTCCTGCCCTGTAATCTCTGAAATCACTTAACACACATATCAAGGCATCTAATGGTAATAAGAGAAGATTAAACATAGGGAACTTAAGGCCAAAGAAGCATGTTTTCAATCAAAGCACATAATTAGGAAGGCAAATGTAAAACCATCCAAATAGTATGAATAAGTGGGTAAAGAGTTGATAAAAACCACTCAATTGAGCACAAGATAAACCATGAAATAGTGGTTTATCAACCTCCCCACACTTAAACATTAGCATGTCCTCATGCTAAGCTCAAGAGAAGCTATAAAGATGAAGAGGAATGGTAGATTAATATGAAATGCAACCTATCTATATGAATGCAACCAAATGCAAAAATGTTTCTACCTACTTGGTCAAAAGTAAATAAATTCTCCAAGACAAATAAATCAAATTCCACTAATCTAAATCATACAATAAAAGACAAGTAAACTTGTAAGAAGACTGATAAACCACTATTTTATGGTTTATATTGTGTTTAATTCTGTGGTTTTATCATGATCTTTACCCACTTATTCATTAAATAAGCATGCATTTATAATTCCTTCCTAAAGTTATTGCATGATTGAAAACTTGCTTCCTAGAGACTTTTAATTATATATTCTATTTCTCCTTTATTCCATTCGATGCCGTGATCTGTGTGTTAAGTGTTTCAGGCTTTATAGGGCATGAATGAGTTGGAGATTGGAAAGGAAGCTTGCAAAAATAGAAAGAACACAAGAAATTGAGGAGATGACCAGCGAGAAGCGACGCGGCCGCATGGATCACGCGACCGCGTGAAAGAAAGGAAATCGCAGCGACGCGGCCGCATGGATGACGCGACCGCGCGGTATGGAATAGAACAAGCGACGCGGCCGTATGGATGACGCGACCTCGTGACATGCGCGATCTGCATAATCTGCAGAATCGCTGGGGGCGATTTTGGGCCTTATTTTGACCCAGTTTTCGGCCCAGAAAAGCAGACTAAAGCCAGAGAACATGCAGAAACCAACAACAACATTCATTCCGCATAGTTTTAGTTTTTAGATCTAGTTTCCCTCTCCTCTACGTTTTTCTCTCTACACATTCATGGTTTTTAGGATTCGTTATTTTTCATTGTTTTTGCAATGGGATATTGAGAAGAGTTATTGCCTCATCAAGACTTCGACATTCTAGTTCGTTCTCTTTACTTGTCTCTTACTCTTCCATGTTCCTTAATTTACTTAATTTTACCATTGGATTATTTTAGCATTTATCAATACAAAAATTACTTTTATTTTTAATTAATCCTTTGATCATTATTTATATGTCTTTCTTTAATTCCCTTTCTTATGTTATGAATTCTTCATTTACAATGAGCGAGTAGTTCCCTAACTTGATGGGGAGTTGATTGAAAGAAACCCTTGAAGTTGGGATGCTCAAGAGAAAGATTGTAGTTGGGTTTATTGTTGGATTGCTCTCTAGTCACTAACACCAATCCTCCCAAGAGCGGATTGGGACTTGTGGATAGAGATAGCATTCCAACTTGTTTAACTTTCCCTTACTTAGTGAGGGACAATTAAACAGAATAACCCCCAATTATCAATTAATCTTGAGAGTACTGCAACAAGAATAGGGCTTCCAGCTAATCAACTCCCAGTCAAGGCTTTTATTTAGATTTATATAAATTCTCTAATTTAATTTTCTGCCATTCAACTCAAACCTTTTTGAAAACATCTGATTAATAAAATAGCACACCTTTCTGCAACTCGTTGGGAGACGACCTGGGACTCATACTCCCAGTATTTTGATTTTAATTTCTGTGACACCCTTCTAAATTGATGAGCGGATTTCTGGTTGGTTGAGAACTTTACTTGCAACGCATATTTTATAATCATTCTTAACTCGCCAATTTCCGCCCGCATCAATTTTTGGCACCGTTGCCGGGGAGTTGCAATAGAGTGCTAAAGTTATTAATTGGAATTTATTTATTTGTATTTTATTTTATTTTGCTACTATGAGCTGCTTGTTTCTTTCGTTAGATGACACGTTCGCTTCCTGACCCAAGCTTGCTAATATTCGATCCTGAGATTGAAAGAACTATTTCATGAATAAGGCAAGCTCGGCGTCGGTTAGTCCTCTCTGAGGGCGGATCTGAAATGTCACTTGAGAAAGAAACCAGCCCCCGTTCTACTGATTTGGTTGTTTCACGCGCAGGTAACATGGCAGCAGCCAGGAGAGTTACTATCCAGGAGGCTGGAGCCTCTGATTTTACAATGCAACTATTTCAAGCGCATCACCCAACGGTAGCTACAGACTTTGAAATAAAGACCGTACTGCTCAATTTGATGCCCAAGTTTCATGGCTTACCTGCTCAAGAGCCTATCAAGCACCTGAGAGATTTTCAGGCAACTTGTTCTACTGTTAAGCGTGATGGTGCAGATGAAACTTCAATTTTGCTGAAAGCTTTCCCGTTTTCTCTTGAGGGGAAGGCAAGAGAGTGGTATTACACTCAACCAGCAGCAATTGTATCCAACTGGGATACACTGAGAAGAGAATTCATGGAAAAGTTCTTTCCAGCTGAAGTTACTGATAAACTGAGGAAAGATATTTCCATGATTATTCAGGATGATTCTGAAACACTTTATGAGTACTGGGAGCGCTTCAATAATCTTCTGGAAGCTTGCCCCTACGATATGATTGACAAGATAGTATTACTCGGTTATGTCACACAGGGAATGAGGCCCCAAGATAAGACCACATTGGAAAGTGCTAGTAATGGGTCTATGAAAAAGTACAAGACCACTGATAAGGCATGGCAATTGATTAGTGACTTAGCTGAATCTACTAGGAATCACAGGAAGAAACAAGGCCGTTCAAAATCCGTTGAAGAAGTATCCTCTAGCAGAGAGACTACTGCTCTAACTCAGTGTATCTGTGAAATGACCAACTTGCTGAAGCAGATGCAATTGAACCAACAACAAGTTCAGCAAGCTCAACCCTCTCCAGCACAGCAAAACCAACAGTTAGTCCCACAAAGAGTTTGCGGAATCTGCGCTGATTATAGCCACTATACTGATGAATGTTCGCAGCTCCAGCAGGAAGACAACACCGTGGCAGACACACATAACATCTATGACCGCCCCAACCAAGGGTACAATCAAGGTGGCAATTACAACCACGGATGGCAAGACAATTCTAACCAGAATTGGAGGGACAACAACAACAGAGGAGGCAGAGATAATCAGGGAAATCAGAGATGGAATAACAACAATAACAGGCAGCAGAATCAGAATCAGCCTTACAGAGCACCTCACCTAAGGCAATCCCAAGGACCACAGAATACCCAACAGCAGACCTCTCAATTTACCCATCCTTCTGTATCTGCCGATGATGACTTACTATAATCTATTGATCGGAGATAGCAGACCATGGAAAACAACATTAATGCCACTCTGAATGGTCTCACCGCTATTTTGCAGGCTCTTGTCTCCCATATAGGATCAATGAATAACTCCAATAATCAACCTTTAAGCTCCAGTGGGATTCCCTCTCAACCATTACCCAATCCCAAGGATGGTATTAATGCCATCACCCTGAGGTCTGGAACCACACTGCAGGAGAGGAACCAGGAGGAGCCAAACCCACCAGAACATGCCTCAGCTGAAGAGGTAGTGGAAATAGAAGATGTTGAAGAAGAAGAGGACATACAGGACGTGGCTGAAGAAGAAGAAGTGCAACCATAGGAGGAAGCACTAAAAGGCGCAGACACTGCAGAAAATGCCACTCCCATTCCATTTCCACAACTTGCAAGGAAGCCCAGGAAGCAGCTGGAACCTGATCCAAAAATTGTAGAGATATTCAAAAAGGTTGAGGTAACTGTTCCTCTATTTGATGTTATTCAACAGGTACCTAAGTATGCTAAGTTTCTAAAAGATTTATGTATACATAAGGACAAAATTAATGAATTAGAAACTATTCCTTTAGGAAGTTCCATATCTGCTTTAATGGGAGGTTTACCTGAAAAGTGTAGTGACCCAGGTCCTTGTATAGTTAATTGTACTATTGATGGTGTGATAATTTCTGAATGCATGTGTGATTTAGGAGCATGTGTAAGTATAATGCCTTTGTCTATATATGACGTTTTGAGGCTTCCTCCCTTAAAAAGGTCGGCAGCTCATTTTGTGTTAGCAGATAAAAGCATTATTACCGTGGTTGGAGTTGCTGAAGATGTACTAGTAGGCATTAAGGGACTCACGTTCCCCACTGATTTTTATATCCTGGAAATACCCCAAAATGACTCAGACAAGCCATCATCAATCCTACTCGGAAGACAATTCCTGAAGACCTCAAAGTTTAAATTAGATGCTTTTTCAGGAACATACTCTTTTTAAATAGATGGCCGAGTAGTGATCTTCAATCTGAATGGAGTTATGAAGCATCCTCCAGAAGATCACTCTATCCTCAAGTGTGACATTATAGATGACACCGTGGCTGAAGTTCACCAGGAGGAATTTGAAGAGAAGCACACAGGACAAGGTCCAAGTGTGGGGACACTCTCAGAGGACAATGACAGTGCCTTACCACTGTTACCAGCTCCAGACAACCCAGAGCCTGAACATGATCAGAAGTTAGAATTAAAACCCCTTCTTCCACACCTCAAATATGCTTACCTTGAAGACGGGGATAAGTTTCTGGTTATCATTGCAAGGGAACTCACTTCTCAATAGGAAGAGCAGCTACTTGGTGTGCTGAGGAGGCACAAGAAGCCAATTGGTTGGAATTTGGCAGACATAGTAGGCATCAATCCTCAAGTCTGTGAGCATAGGATATTTTTAGAAGAAGGAGCAAGACCTGTCCGTCAACCCCAGAGAAGACTGAACCCCACTATCCTAGAGGTTGTCAAAAAGGAAGTGACCAGACTACTAGAGGCAGACATCATCTATCCCATCTCAGACAGTAAATGGGTAAGCCCAGTACAAGTGGTGCCAAAGAAGTCTGGAGTCACTACAGTGAAGAATGAGCATGGAGAGCTCCTGACAACCAAAGTTCAGAACGCCTGGAGGGTCTGCATTGATTACAGACGCCTCAACCAAGCAACCCGTAAGGATCACTATCCTCTCTCATTCATTGATCAAATGCTGGATCGCTGATAAACCCATATTTCATGAGTTCTTTTGTGCTTAATTTGAGTGATTTATCCAATCCTTCACCTGCTTATTCACATTAATTGCATGGTTTTACTTTCCCTTCCTTATTATGTCATATTGTGAAAAACATGATTCCTAAGCTTTAAAAATTAATTAATTTAATTACCTTTATTTCTATTCAATGCCGTGATTAGTGTGTTGAGTAGTTTCAGATTTTCTAAGGCAGAATGACTTAAAGGATGGAAAAGGAAACATACAAAAATGGAAGGAGAAGGCAAAATGGAGCTTTAAGGAAACTGGTGTCCACGCGATCGCATGGATGACGCGATCGCGTGCCACAAGCGAAGATGCAGCGACGCGGCCGCATGACTGACGCGACCGCGTGGCAAGGAAAAGCTCCTAATGACGCGACCGCGTGACCCACGCGGACGCGTGACAGAGGCCACATATCAGAATTTATAGAATGCGCCCCCAGCGATTTCTGAAGCCCTTTTTGGCCCAGATCCAAGTACAGACAGCATATACCAGAGGTTATAAAGTGTGGGAATGCACCCATTCAAAGAGAGCTCGCATATTTTATTTTTCAATGATTTAGATTTAGTTGAGAGGGCGATCTTCTCTCTCTCTCTCTTAGGATTTAGGATTTCTTCTTATTTTAAGAGTGACTCTCAATCAAGGTTTTATACTTCTTTGTTTTAAACTTCCCTTTCACTTTACTTATTTATTTCAGTATCTGGGTTGGCTATTTATCTTTATAATTGAATCTATGAATTCTTCCATGTTACAGACTGTTATTTGAATTAATAATAATTGAGGTATTTTCAGTTTATGATTGTTCTCTTTGATTCAAGTTACCATTGCTTCCCATCTAAGGATATTTTTATTATTCCAGCAATTTTACTTTTTCCCCTTTTGGCCCTGGTTAAGAATTCAGTAACTCAACAGTTATTAAACTCAACATAACTGATAATCGTTATCTTGCTAATTGAGCTGACTTAAGTAATCCCAACCTTTTCTTAGGAAATAAATAGGATTCAAAGGTCAATTTAATTAGTCCCCTGACTTTCCTTTGCCCTAGTAAAGGTTGACCAAGTGGAGTTTAGATTCAACTTTCATTATAGTTGAGAGAGATAACCGACCCGCGGTTTGAATACTCGGTTAACAATTTCTAAAGGGGTTTGTTACTTGTGACACCTAAAACGTTTGTACGAAGGGATTTTTGTCGGTTTAGAGACTATATCTACAACACAACTATTTCTATGAATCTCTTTACTAGTAGAAATCCCGACGTCAAAATGGTGCCATTGCCGGGGAACTGCTAATGTGTGCCTTATTATTGGTTATTGTAAATATTTTTCTTTTGCTTGTTTATTTATTTTTGTTTTTCCTTTTTATCTTTAATTGCTACTATGAACTCTCATCCCTCTCGCTTTGAGTATGGTTCTAATGTTGTTAAAGGAAATAGAAGTTACAGTAGGAATGTGTACCAAGGTCAGACCAATCAAGGATGGATGGAACTAAGAGGATCTAATCAACCCTCTTGGGAGTAACACCCTCCGAGATATCCTGGACAAAGACCATTCTACAGTGCAAACCCAGCTGAAAGACATGGTGGACAACCATGTAACTACCAACAAGCCCCACCCCGTGCATATAAACCATCCTTTCAACATAACCTCAAACCACCACACTCACAAGCTTCTCTTCACCATTCGCCACCATATGATCCTTCCTTACCCCAATACCAATCCGATCGTTCCCAACCACCACCACTTTCCTTTGTATGATGTCCAAGTCCAGCAACCCGAGAAGCAGAGGATCGCCTAAGGGAAACAGTAATTAAATTTCAAACAACCATTCAACAACTGGAGCAAGTGATAATTCAATGGGCTTCTAGGCGCTCAAATACACAAGGATTAGCCACAGCCCATGTGGACAGCCCAATGAAGAGCAGATCATGAAGGAGCTACCAGAAACTCCAGTGGACAAGACAGAGAATGAATTTGTACTAGAACAATTAGAAGAAGCTGTCTTTGTTCAAGAAGAAGAGTTGGTTGAAGATCTAGGAGATGCTGAACCTCCATGGGAATCCAGAATTGAGGAAAACACCGTCAAGGAGACTACAGCTGATGCTAAGGAGGATATTTCTCCAAGGCAAGTCATTTATGAAGAATCAGACGGAATAATCCAAGAAACAAATTCCCTCGATAATGATAGTCACAAGTCTAACTCTCTTAGTGATGAACTTGCATCCACAAGTCTAACTCTCTGAGATCGAAGAATCTTCCCCAAGTGAATATGAAGATGATGGGGAGGTAGATTTCTCTCAACCTCCAATCTATGACTCAAGTGTTGAGGAAGACACAAAAGACTTTGACCAGGACACAGATACAATTGAAGATCTCTGTAAAGAAGTGGAGGAATTCACAGAAGAGCACAAGGAAACAGAACTTGCAGAACCACCAAAAACACCTATCCCAAGGCCATTACCACCTAATACAAGCTTCAAGTGGGTACAATCCTTAACTTATAACTTTACTTATTCACTTGAATATGGTTTGCTTGAAACAGATGGCCAGTTTAGAGCTCTCTACGGCTTTAAGAGTAAGAGAGAAATGGCTCGTACTCAGAGCTGGTGCACAAGGTTCAATAAGGTTCCACGCTTCACCTCGAAGTACACGGATTGGTATCATGCTCAATTACATGGATCACGGAAAACGTTTGGTCACCAAGGTGAGATTCTACTTTTTAACCCGCCCGAATGGAAACATGGAGATCAAGACGGAGGCGGATTTAAAAGCAAGGCTTGGACTCCTGGACTCTATCCTGACATTCGTAGTCCCGGGAGCCTGAAAATCTGTTTGGAGCTGCTCAGAAGCTTTGCATGCTTAGTTTGGGACCCTGGAGGCTATTGGCTTTCCAAGCACTGGTGGAGATTTTTAGACGAATTTAAACATAAACCACCATAACAGGATACTCCTCCAATGTCCAACTTAAGGACTTTAACTAAAAGTGCTAGGTGGGAGACAACCCACCATGGTATGGTCACTTCTTTTTCAATTTATTTCTTGTTAATTGCTTTCATTTTTCCTTTTTCATTTTAATTTATTAAACCTGGAATCAAGCATAGCATTCATGTTAATCATTGCATTCTGCATTTTTCATGCATAAAAAAAAAGAAGGTGCACGACGCGACCGCATGCCCCATGCGATCGCGTCATATTGCGAAAAACACCACCCGCGCGACCGCGTGACCCATGCGGCCGCGTAATATATATATCGGCATAAGGATCCAACGAATAGAAAGTTAGGCTGGAATCGTGCGGTCCTTGTGCGTTTCGCACAAATTGGCCCACGCGATCGCATGCCCCATGCGATCGCGTCACTTGCACAATACCAATCCCACGCGACCGCGTGAGCGACGCGATCGCGTCGCATGGATTGCACATCACCCCAAAAGGAGACAGAGAGTTGCGCTAAAACGGTGCTGGAGTCGCGCGTTTAGCACGAATTCCAGCGACGCTATCGCGCGACCCACGTGATCGCGTCACCCTTCTTTCCCCCCTTTCAATCGATCACGCGCCCCACGCGATCGCGTCACTCCCATTTTCACCCAAACCACGCGACCGCGTGCCCCACGCGGCCGCGTGGATTCGAAAATATAACCCCCCAGCCACACGAACCCGATCAGTCGCGCAGCCCCCCCACCCCCAACCCTCTTCTCCCTCTCTGCTTCTTCTTCCTCCTTCTTCCTCCAGCACCACCCAGCCGCCACCGCGCCACCACCCAGACGCCG
>NC_029788.2:49698177-49701119 GCF_000816755.2 Arachis ipaensis
CCGCCACTGCCCCCCTCAGCCACCACCGCGATGCCGTGCCCCGCCACCGCGCCGGACGCCGTCGCAGCCACCTTCTTCCCCGTTCCACCCTTCCCGCCTACCAGGTTCCGCAAAACGCAATCCCCTTTTATCCGTTCGTCGTTTTTTTGTACTTTTTTCCGTTTCTGTTCATCATTAGGATAGATAGATATGCATGCTGTAGTGGATTTTTAGGTTGTTAGTTAGCTTATGCTCTGGTTAGTGGATCTAGGTCTGTTTACTTGCACTGTTCCTGTTTATGTTTTATCATAACTGCAATTCTGCTGTTCTTGTGACCTCGTTCATATGCTGTGATTTCTTGCAATTGCTGATTGTTACTCTAAATTTTCCTGTTTCTATTCATTACTGGTAAATGCAGCACATTTTTAATTCATATGAACTGCTATGATTGCTGTTTATTTTCCGGGACAATCCAATTTTAGCCGGAATGCTGCCCAAATTTTTTGTAAATTGTTTTCATTCTTGTTTTGGTTTGGCATTTCTGAACTCTGTTTTATTCTGCTTTACCCAAAACATTTCATGAATGCTATGGCAGACTTTCTTATCCTCTTTGATTTCCTGGTTCATAAACTGCATTTGTGATTCACTGATTCCAATTTTTGCTTTCTTTATTTCTATTCGAATCAGCATCACCCTGTTTTCCTTGTTCGATTATGAGTACTTCTATTCTTACCTGTGAATCCTTGTTATATGGAATTTTTCTATGCCACCTACTTTAACCCGCACTTTACTAACTCACTAATTTTAATTTACTAATTTCTTGTTCAAATTCTAACCATACTAACCCTTTTAATCTCTTTTCTGATTATTTTCACTTCCCTCAAACTTTCTCACCATGGCATATTGATTATTTTTCCATTTAACATAAATTCAATCACATTTCATTTACTCATTTTCCTTATTCTATTTCTCCCTCACCGCTTTGAGTTTCCTTTGTTTAATTACCTATTTGCTTTCCTATTTTATCCATATACTGGTTTTCTGTTTTTCAGGATGTGTGCATCACAAAGGAAAGGAAAAGGCAAGGCTACTGGCAAGCGCAAGAGAGGAGATTCCTCCCAGTCCATCATTGCTCTAATGCACGATTCTTCATGGCGGGAGAAGAACTTCACACAGTAGGAAAAAGCTGACCAGCTGCTCCCTGCGAATGATCCTATAAAATTTGCAAACCGGTACTGTGAGCTAAAGTACCCGACTTTTGCAAACTCTAGAAATCTATACCTGGAACGAACTCTGAAGATTCCGAAAGCACTCCAGCAGTACACCACTGAGCAAATCAAGCAAAGGGGCTGGTTCTTTCTGGAAAGAACACTGACAGAGGTCAATTCATCTTGGGTACGGGAATTCTACTGCAAATACTATCTCACTACCCTAGATGCAGTGAACCTGAGAGGAAAATAAATTCTGGTCACTGAGGAGGCCTTAGAGGACATTCTCCGGCTCCCAGCCAAGTCCGATCAGCCTGATGGTTATTCAAAGGCTGAGGAGGACATGCGCCAGATGCAGTTTGATTGGGATGCTGTGAAGGCACGGATAGCTCTCGACCCAACAGTTCCTTGGGAGATGGGTTAGGACACTACCATGCCTAGAGGGATCAAGAGAGCATACTTAAACGATGAGGCTCGGTTATGGCATCAGATCTTGAGTAATTATGTGATGCCGAGTACTCACGAGACGGAGATCCCGGCTGCTATGATCACCCTCCTTTAGTGTGTGCTAAAGGGTAAGGACCTTTATCTGCCACGTTTCATTCGGCACTATATGGCCAGGGTCTACGTCCGAGGCACCCTCCCTTTTCCATATCTAGTTACACAGCTTGGCCGTCGAGCTGACGTGCCATGGGAGGATGCCGATGAGAGACCACCAGCGGCGGATTGCAGGAAGATCATTTGGCACAGCCGGAACTTCTTAGCCTTGGGCCACAGACCACCACCATTCACTGCTACTGATGCGACAGCCCCACCGTCTGCTGTACCCTCTTCCCCCACTGCTGCACCACCTACCCCTGCTACCACCACTGCGCCTCTACCTACCACAGATCCCGTCTATCATCTGGTGCACCGCTTGTTCCGACGACTTGACCAGATAGAGCGTCGCAACAAGCGATGCTATGATCACCTAAAGCTGATAATACGATCCGGTGACATCCCTCTGAGCCCGACACACCGTCTAAGGCATCTGAGGAAAAGGCGGATGCACCCGAGGCAGAGACCCATCCCCAGGAGGCAGTACCAGCCGCACCACAGGCAGCGGTCCCACATCAGATTGAGGCTGCGGATCTTGAGATCCCAATCCAGTCAGCACCTCCTCCACAGCAGTCAGACCCTCAGCCCACCACCACCACTGAGACTCCAGCTACCATCCCTCCCAGTGATGACACTCCTTCACACCCGGCTTGATTGAGCATCGGGGACGATGCTTCCTTTTAAGTGTAGGGAGGTTGCCATCTCTGGCGTTTATTTTGGTGAACTACTATATCTTTTTTCTTTTATTTTGGATATTTTTCTGTATTTTTCTCTTTTTCTTTTACTGTTATTTTCTGAGTACTTATACATTGCTTTTATGTATTTTTACTCTATTTTCTGCATTTTGCATCTTTAGTTCATATTTTAGCCATTTAGTTTATTTTAGTTATTTAGTTTAGTTTGCAATTCTGATTTATTAGTGGATTAATTAGTATAGTTTACCCTTTTTTTAGCATAAGATAGTATAGTTTAAATAGAAAAATATAAAAAAGAAGTAAGCTAGGAAATTGAACATACCAGATTTAAATCCACAAACCTTATATATAGCATTACATGATGTAGTTAAGCTGACAACATTTCATCAAGGAGGAACATTAAAACTTTAAAAGCTACCCTAAATAATTTTTTTATGAGAATAATGGGAATTTTTAACTAAAC
>NC_029788.2:49701972-49705349 GCF_000816755.2 Arachis ipaensis
TTAAGCAGAAAAACAAAAGAAAATCCCAAGTGAATCCTTGGTTAGCTTAAGATAGAAAATCATGAATAGAGTTAAATGTGGGAAACCTTTTGGGAACATGGATGATAGAAACAAAAGGTAGGAAGTTAAAAGGAATAAAATAAAATTTGGGAAGCATGCTCATGAGAAAATCTAAGTGATTCAATTACCATGTGCATTAAAAAAAGAGTTATTTTTCATCATCTAAATAAAAGGGGATACAAAAGAAATTTCCTAATGCAAAATAAAAACAATGCACATGGAATAAAAATAAAAAGTGAAACATGAGCATGTAGCAATAAGTGGGATAATATGGGAGAATAGGTAAAGAAGTTTTATCTTGCTAAATATGTATGTTAGGTGAGATCTTAGTCTAATTAAGGATTCACTTATTAGCTCACTTAACCCTATACATATATCCTTACCTTTACCTTGGCCCCATTACAACCTCAATTAAAGACCTCATGGCTTTTTGGTATGACTATATTCTATAATTGTTGATTGGTTAGATGAAGAACAAAGTTATAGAAAGTAAGAATAAAAAAGAAAAATAGAGTGAATAAACCCAATAAACACTGAGTGACTAGAGAGTAAACACAAAATCCAGTGAGGGTTCAATAACTCATCAACATATATCAATGCTTAAATTTACTAATTGTTTTGCAAGTTTGTACAATGTTTTCTTTCCCATCTCATTTGCTAAATTACTTTATTATTTAAGGGTTGGCTATATATATACATGACTCCTTGAGAATGTGAATTAACTTGACTACATGTAAGCTTTATATATGAGTGAATAAATTAGAGTTGCATGATGCATCATTCAATTAGGTAGTTGCATTTAAATTAGGTTGCATTGCATGACATTCCATCACTTTAACCTTAATTATTTACCTTGGATTTAGCATGAGGACATGCTAGTATTTAAGTGTGGGGAGGTTGATAAACCCATATTTCATGAGTTCTTTTGTGCTTAATTTGAGTGATTTATATAATCCTTCACCTGCTTTATTCACATTAATTGCATGGTTTTACTTTCCCTTCCTTATTATGTCATATTGTGAAAAACATGTTTCCTAAGCTTTAAAAATTAATTAATTTAATTACCTTTATTTCCATTCAATGCCGTGATTAGTGTGTTGAGTAGTTTCAGATTTTCTAAGGCAGAATGACTTAAAGGATGGAAAAGGAAACATACAAAAATGGAAGGAGAAGGCAAAACAAAGCTTTAAGGAAACTGGTGTCCACGCGATCGCATGGATGACGCGATCGCGTGCCAGAAGCGAAGATGTAGCGACGCGGCCGTATGACTGACGCGACCGCGCGACATAAGCAGAACGTGCATGACGTGGTCACATGACTGACGCGACCACGTGGCAAGGAAAAGCTCCTAATGACGCGACCACGTGACCCACGCGGACGCGTGACAGAGGCCACGTATCAGAATTTATAGAATGCGCCCCCAGCGATTTCTGAAGCCCTTTTTAGCCCAGATCCAAGTACAGACAGCATAGACCAGAGGTTATAAAGTGTGGGAATGCACCCATTCAATGAGAGCTCGCATATTTTATTTTTCAATGATTTAGATTTAGTTGAGAGGGAGATCTTCTCTCTCTCTCTCTTAGGATTTAGGATTTCTTCTTGTTTTAAGAGTGACTCTCAATCCAGGTTTTATATTTCTTTGTTTTAAACTTTCCTTTCACTTTATTTATTTATTTCAGTATCTGAGTTGGCTATTTATCTTTATAATTGAATCTATGAATTCTTCCATGTTACAGACTGTTATTTGAATTAATAATAATTGAGGTATTTTCAGTTTATGATTGTTCTCTTTGATTCAAATTACCATTGCTTCCCATCTAAGGATATTTTTATTATTCCAGCAATTTTACTTTTTCCCCTTTTGGCCCTGGTTAAGAATTCAGTAACTCAACAGTTATTAAACTCAACATAACTGATAATCGTTATCTTGATAATTGAGCTGACTTAAGAAATCCCAACCTTTTCTTAGGAAATAAATAGGATTCAAAGGTCAATTTAATTAGTCCCCTGACTTTTCTTTGCCCTAGTAAAGGTTGACCAAGTGGAGTTTAGATTCAACTTTCATTATAGTTGAGAGAGGTAACTACGTTGGACCTCCAACTTCTCTTACCTTGCCAAAAGTCTGCTTTACAGTATTTATTTATTTTAATTGCCATTCACTTTACTTGTCATTTAAATTACTTGCTTCTCATCTTCTAAACCCCGATTACAACCATTATAGCCAATAATAAGAACATACTTCCTCGCAGTTACTTGTGACACCCAAAACATTTGTACAAAGGGATTTTTGTCGGTTTAGAGACTATATGTACAACGCAATTGTTTCTATGAATCTCTTTACTGGTAGAAATCCCGACGTCAATCGTCTGTCAAGTAAATCGCATTATTATTTTTTAGATGGTTACACAGGTTATTTCCAGATTCATATAGCTCCTGAGGATTAGGAAAAGACCACTTTTACATGTCCTTTTGGGACTTATGCTACAAGAGAATGCCCTTTGGCTTGTGCAATGCACCAGCTACTTTCAAGAGGTGCATGATGAGTCTCTTCTATGATCTTATTGAGGACTGTATGGAGGTTTTTATGGATGATTGATGGGATATTTTTGTGAAGAAACGAATTTCTCCAAAACACCCAAATCTAACCGGCAAGTGCACCGGGTCGCATCAAGTAATAATAACTCACGGGAGTGAGGTCGATCCCACAGGGATTGAAGGATTGAGCAATTTTAGTTTAGTGGTTGATTTAGTCAAGCGAATCAAGATTTGGTTGAGAGATTTGTGATTTGCAGAATTTAAATTGCATAGAAAGTAAAAGGGAATGAGTAATTGGCATGAAATTAAAGAGAACTGGAATTTAAAGTGCTGAATCTTAAAGAACAAGAAATTAAATGGCAGAAACTTAGAACGCAAGAAATGTAAATTGCTTGAATTGTAAAGGGAATTGGGAGTTGGATTTGCAGGAATTAAACAAGGAAAAGTAAATTGCAACAAACAGAGAAGTAAAGGATGTCTTGAATCAAACCGGATCTCAAAACAGAAATGTAAATAAGCATGAAAATAGTAAACAGGGAGCGGGAAATGGGAAATCCGAATCTCAGGACCCAAGAGACTAGAAAACCAAGTCTAGATCTCAGTGCATTCCCAGATCCAACAAGAACAAATGCAATAGAGATTGTAGATTGCAAAGAAAGTAGATGAAGAAGCAAGTGACCGAAACTGAAATTCAATTAAGAAGAAAATTAAACAAGATCCCAAGGTGAGATTGAAACAGAATTTCTTCAATTCTCCACCCAAGATCCAAGACAAGAAATGTA
>NC_029788.2:49705404-49710178 GCF_000816755.2 Arachis ipaensis
GTTCATGCTAGCAGAGTATTATTGATAGTTCATGGGATTTTGTATGGCTATGTAAATACTCACTTCTTATTGACTCCTAGGCCTAGAAAGTCTCCTTCAAGCTTCAAGCAACATACTGCTATGACTTCTCATTATTCCTTTATCCTTGGCTATTACTTTGTTCATAAGCTTTAATTGAGTGTCATGTGTAGCAAGTTCATTTCGTTTTCTTTATACTTGACACATTATTCACTATAGACACTTGGCTCACATTCCTTCTTAGAACATTGATGCCCAGCACCTCCTTGGGCTGCTAAATGCCTTGTAGTTAGGTTGCTCTTGATAGTGGACTTTCAGCTGATGATCCCGGGTTAGTTAACCCAAGTCATCAAGTGTTGATGCACTCCAAAGAGCTTAATAATCCAACCAGATCCTAATACAAAGACACCACAGGCATATATTCTAAGGTTCAAGCTATTGGTGTCCAGCTTTGTTTCTTTTTGTTTTTCTTCCCACTCTGAGTACTCCATACAAATATCTCTCGCAATCTCATCATAATCCTGATCTTCATTCAATCTTTGTTGGTATCCCGGTTCACTAAAGCGGACTGACTTTAGTCCCAAGACTTTCTTGATTGCATCCGAGCTAAAGTCTACTTTCACCCCCCGCACATAGCTCTTGTACATTGGGGGCTCACGCATGTCAAGCCTTGAGACATTTGCATAGAACTCTCTTATGATATTGGCATTGATTCGGGTGGCTGGTGATGCAAGTTCCTCCCACCTCCTCTTTCGAATTTTGTCCTTCATTTCTTGGCATCTATCATCCGGCAACAAGAGTGGAATTTCAGGATAGATCTTTTTCTCGTTCATCCATTCAATTTGCATTTGATGGTACCAAGACTTGAATCTCTATTGGTCATATTCATGTGTGTCTTCCTCCACCATGGGATCTTTCCCTTTTCTTCGTTTGGTTCTTGAGGAAGAGGCCATGATCACTTGGTTGGTTGAGTTTTGTGAGGTTAGAGGGAGTGTGAAGAATGTTGGAGAATTTGATGTGTGTTTGGAGCAAGAAGAGATTGAGACCGAACTTGCTATGACAAGAAATTATGAAGGGAAGTTTAAATGGTTGGAGTTTAAAGCAAGAGAAATGTTGAACCGAGCTTGTTATGTTGAGGAGTGATGAAGGGAATGAAGTTTCCAAGGTTGGAGTGATTCGGTCATGTGCATGGCTTGAGGTGGTACGTTTGAGCAATGAAAGGCTATCCTTCTCTTGCCAATTTCTTTTCTTGTTGATAAGCTCCTTCAAAAACTTGGCATACAGAGGCATTTGCTCAAGTGCTTCAGCAAAAGGAATATTGATTTCTAGTTTTTTGAAAGTTTCACGGAACTTGTGAAAATGCTGGTCCTTGGTTTCTTTGTTGAACCTCTGGGGATATGGCAGTGGAGGTACAAAGGTTTTCTCTACTTGTTGCTTTTGATTCTTGGTTGGCTTTTCAACTGCTTCATTCCCTTTTTTTGGAATTTTTGGTTGTTCCTCCTTTGCTTGAGTTTGCTTTGAGGCTTCCTTGCTTGCCATTGCATCATCGTCATTGGCTTCCTCTGTGTGTGTTGGCTGCTCCTCTTCTATTGGTCTTTTGCTGCTCTCTACTTGCTTTTTAGTAGTGTCATTATTGCTTATCAATGTTCTCCCACTCCTTAATTGTATTGCCTTGCATTCTTCCTTAGGATTTGGGATTGTGTCACTTGGCAGTGAGCTTGAAGGTCTCTCAAGAGAAATCTGCTTGGAGATTTGCCCCATCTGTCTCTCTAGGCTTTTCAGGGATGCTTCCTGATTCTTGGTTACCATTTCCTGGTGTTTCAACATTTTGTCTATCACGGCATTGGCGCAAACTTTTGGTGGCCAGGGAGTGTTTTTCTCATGCCAACGTTAGCCACAAAGTTAGGGGCTAACGTTGGCACAAACTTTTGGTGCCCAGGGAGTGGTTTTTCTTTTGTTCTGCCACTTCTTGGCTATTTCTTTTTCTCCCTTTTTTTCTTTCTTTTTGTTTTTCTTTTTAACCAAGGATTTTTTTTTAATTGAGATTCATAGACAGTAGCTACTTTCTACTTAAGAGGAGACATCCTAGTGTTCTTATTCATTAAAGGTGAGCTATTATACAATCACACACATACCACCACTTACTTTTATTCTACTTCTATCTAACAGAAAACTATCTCACTTCACATTCAAACATTTCTTTTATTGAATTGAAAATGCAGGGGACAAAGCATGCTTTTTGTTAAGTGAAAGTAAACACACAAGCACACACATAGACTAGCTTACTTATTCTAAGAGAAACAAACAAAATGCAAAGACTATTAATTATGACAACTACTTAAAGATGCAAGGACCACTTAAAATAGACACAATGCATGCTTTCTTAGTGTTGAATATGGATCAAGTCCACCTTTTATTTGTCATGCTTTTTCTTTCTTCTTTCATACACCTGGTTGCTGGTGCTCCCTGTGTCCATGTCTGTTGTCTGTTGATCCCGCCAGAACCCAGCTCTATTCATTGCTTCCTCTACTCTATCTTCAAGTCTCATAGCATTGCTTACCTCTACCTCACTTCTCTTTTTGAAAAATTCATCAAAAGTTGGGAAAGCCGGATCCATTTTGTGCAAATGTTCTCCAATATAGTTTAGTTTGATTTGGCTATTGATGTTGTAATCGGCTTGTACTTCATACCTTGCATCTTGGAGTGTTGTGAACTCTTTGAGAGCCCTCAAATTTTCAGCTTGCATTTGTTCCAACTTTCCAAATGATTCATGAGATTGAAAAGCATGTTCTTCTTGCATCACAAGGAATCTTGACTCGAATTCACTTTGTTTGTTCATCATTCTTAGCTCCCGTTCTTCTTGTGCTTGTTGGTTTTTCATGTAGAGTGAATGATATTCCTCTTGCCTTTCTTGAATTCTCATGTACTGTTGTGATATTCTTCCAATTGCTTCCTGCATTTGAGCCATGTCCAGATTGTTATGTAGAGGAGTGTGTTGCTGTTCCTCCTCCTCTTGTGGCTCTTCTTCCTCTTGTAATTCTTCTCCCTCCATTGGTTCTTCCCATCCTTTTGCTTCTGGAGTGAGGTTACATCTCTTCAGATACTTATATTTGTTCTTGTCATCTCCTTCCCACTCTGAGTTCTCCATACAAATATCTCTCGCAATCTCATCATAATCTTGATCTTCATTCAATCTTTGTTGGTATCCCGGTTCACTAAAGCGGACTGACTTTAGTCCCAAGACTTTCTTGATTGCATCTGAGCTAAAGTCTACTTCCACCCCCCGCACATAGCTCTTGTACGTTGGGGGCTCACGCATGTCAAGCCTTGAGACATTTGCATAGAACTCTCTTATGATATTGGCATTGATTCGGGTGGCTGGTGATGCAAGTTCCTCCCACCTCCTCTTTCGAATTTTGTCCTTCATTTCTTGGCATCCATCATCCGGCAACAAGAGTGGAATTTCAGGATAGATCTTTTTCTCGTTCATCCATTCAATTTGCATTTGATGGTACCAAGACTTGAATCTCTATTGGTCATATTCATGTGTGTCTTCCTCCACCATGGGATCTTTCCCTTTTCTTCGTTTGGTTCTTGAGGAAGAGGCCATGATCACTTGGTTGGTTGAGTTTTGTGAGGTTAGAGGGAGTGTGAAGAATGTTGGAGAATTTGATGTGTGTTTAGAGCAAGAAGAGATTGAGACCGAACTTGCTATGACAAGAAATGATGAAGGGAAGTTTAAATGGTTGGAGTTTAAAGCAAGAGAAATGTTGAACCGAGCTTGTTATGTTGAGGAGTGATGAAGGGAATGAAGTTTCCAAGGTTGGAGTGATTCGGTCATGTGCATGGCTTGAGGTGGTACGTTTGAGCAATGATAGGCTAAGATGCAACTAGACACTATGGGGATCAAAGGTGTGCATGTAAGGATGAATGAAGACAAAGCTTGCTTCTTCACTTGCTTTTGCCGTGATCATTCTCAAGGAGTGGCAGATCTTATCATGCATTCTAAGAGTTAATTCTCCTTCCTCTATGTCTATGATAGCTCTAGCAGTGGCCAAGAATGGCCTCCCCAGAATAATAGAATCACCATCATCCCCTTCTGAATCTAGAACCACAAAATCTGCAGGGTATATAAAGTTGTCCACCTTGACCAGCAGGTTTTCAATCATACCCCTGGGGTATACTGTTGACTTATCTACTAGCTCTAGAGATATTTGTACTGGTTTAACTTCCTTTATATGCAGCTTTTTTACCAAGGAGGATGGTATTAATTTGATACTTGCTCCTAGATCGCACATTGCTTTAGTGATGGTTAATTCCCCAATGGTGCAAGGTAGCAAAAAGCTCCCTAGATCTTCAAGCATAGGGGGAAACCCTTTTTGAATCAAAGCCCTGCATTCCTCAGTGAGCAGTATGGTTTCTTTCTCATCCCAATTTCTTTTCTTGTTGATAAGCTCCTTCAAAAACTTGGCATACAGAGGCATTTGCTCAAGTGCTTCAGCAAAAGGAATATTGATTTCCAGTTTTTTGAAAGTTTCACGGAACTTGTGAAAATGCTGGTCCTTGGTTTCTTTGTTGAACCTCTGGGGATATGGCAGTGGAGGTACAAAGGTTTTCTCTACTTGTTGCTTTTGATTCTTGGTTGGCTTTTCAACTACTTCATTCCCTTTTTTTAGAATTTTTGGTTGTTCCTCCTTTGCTTGAGTTTGCTTTGAGGCTTCCTTGCTTGCCATTGCATCATCGTCATTGGCTTCCT
>NC_029788.2:49710236-49717898 GCF_000816755.2 Arachis ipaensis
TGTAGCTTGTCCCACTTAGTGAACATTTCTGGTGGACATTTCCTTAGCAGAGCCTTGTATCTCTTCCATGCTTCATACAGATTTTCAGCATCTAATTGTGTGAATGTTTGTACCTCGGTTTTCAGCCTGTTAACCCTTTGAGGTGGATAGAATTTGGCTAGAAATTTAGTCACCAAATCATCCCAGCTAGTGATGCTTCCTTGAGGAAGAGTTTCAAGCCATTGTGCGGCCTTGTCCCTTAATGAGAACGGGAACAGCAGAAGCTTGTAGGTCTCAGGATTCACGCCATTGGACTTGACAGTGTCACAAATCCTTAAGAAGGTAGACAGATGTTGATTTGGATCCTCCAATGGTCCTCCCCCAAACGAGCAGTTGTTTTGGACCAATGTAATGAGTTGTGGCTTTAATTCAAAGTTATTTGCATTGACATTAGGAGTGAGAATGCTGCTTCCATAATGTCTAGCATTTGCAAAGGTATAGGAGGCCAGAACTCTCCTCTGGGGTGGATTGTTATTGTTGTTGTCTGCTCCACCTGGTGGATTGGTTGAATGTTCCTCCATATCTTGGAATTCTTCTTCTGATTCCTCTTCTCCAACAATATTTTTCCCTCTTTCAGCTCTTCTTAACCTTCTAAGAGTTCTTTCGTCTTGTTCATGAAAGATGGGTGTATTTCTTCTTATACCTGACATACAAGCAGAACATAAGAAACACACAATCCAGTGACACTTCAATCTATTGCTAGAATGAAGTTTTAGTTAGCTTAAGCAAAAATTCAAACAGATAGTGGGTTAATTGAAAATTAAAAGAACAGAAAATAAAAAGAAAAAAATGCTAGATCTAGATCACCACCTCACTTAATCATTGTCAATCTAATCAATCCCCGGCAACGGCGCCAAAAACTTGATGGGATATTTTTGTGAAGAAACGAATTTCTCCAAAACACCCAAATCTAACTGGCAAGTGCACCGGGTCGCATCAAGTAATAATAACTCACGGGAGTGAGGTTGATCCCACAGGGATTGAAGGATTGAGCAATTTTAGTTTAGTGGTTGATTTAGTCAAGCGAATCAAGATTTGGTTGAGAGATTTGTGATTTGCAGAATTTAAATTGCATAGAAAGTAAAAGGGAATGAGTAATTGGCATGAAATTAAAGAGAACTGGAATTTAAAGTGCTGAATCTTAAAGAACAAGAAATTAAATGGAAGAAACTTAGAACGCAAGAAATGTAAATTGCAAAATCTTAAAGTGCAAGAAATGTAAATGGCTTGAATTGTAAAGGGAATTGGGAGTTGGATTTGCAGGAATTAAACAAGGAAAAGTAAATTGCAACAAACAGAGAAGTAAAGGATGTCTTGAATCAAACCAGATCTCAAAACAGAAATGTAAATAAGCATGAAAACAGTAAACAGGGAGTGGGAAATGAGAAATCCGAATCTCAGGACCCAAGAGACTAGAAAACCAAGTCTAGATCTCAATGCCTTCCCAGATCCAACAAGAACAAATGCAAAAGAGATTGTAGATTGCAAAGAAAGTAGATGAAGAAGCAAGTGACCGAAACTGAAATTCAATTAAGCAGAAAATTAAACAAGATCCCAAGGTGAGATTGAAACAGAATTTCTTCAATTCTCCACCCAAGATCTAAGACAAGAAATGTAAAGAATGCTGGGCAAGAACAAGGAAGAAGAGAGATCAATTCTCCTCCCAAATTCTCTTGAATTAAAACAACAATGCTAAGAAATGTAAAAATGAGCTCTAAGCCAAATTTAAAAGAAAGCTATTCTGAAAAACTAAAAGGGAAGCTTCCCAAAAACTTGAATTCTATCCTATTTATACACTTTCTTCAAATGATCTTCAAGCCTTGAGTTGGGCCTTTGCTCTTGGTGGAATTGGGTTGAGAGAGGCCTTGGTTGATTGCTCTTGGAGTAATTGTACTAGGACATGTTGTGTCTAATACTGGTATCTCTGTAGATCCAGAAAAGGTGGATGTTATTTCTAGTTTACCTTACCCCTCTTTTGTGAGAGAGGTCTGTTCTTTCCTTGGCTATGCAGGTTTTTATAGGAGGTTCATTAAGGACTTCAGTAAGGTAGCACTTCCCTTATCCAAGCTACTGCAGAAAGATATTGAGTTCGAGTTCAGTGAAAATTGCAAACAAGCGTTTGATAAGCTGAAAACCGCACTGACTCAAACCCCAATTGTGAAAGGACCAGACTGGAGCAAACCATTTGAAATAATGTGCGATGCTTCCAACCATGCAGTAGGAGCAGCACTGGCTCAACGTGAAGGTAAGGATCCGTTTGTTATTGCTTACGCGTCTAAGACTCTAGATGCCGCTCAGTCGAATTACACTACTACTGAGAAAGAGCTTCTTGCTCTTGTTTTTGCTCTGGATAAATTCCGAGCCTATTCACTTGGTACTAAAGTAGTAGTGTATTCAGACCACGCAGCTCTAAAGTATTTATTATCTAAAAAGGAGTCCAAACCAAGGCTTATATGTTGGATACTGCTATTACAAGAATTTGATTTGGAAATTAAGGACAGGAGTGGTAACCAGAATTTAGTGGCGGACCACTTGAGTCACCTTGAACATATTACAGATGATTCCACTCCTATAGCTGATAATTTCCCATTTGATAACCTGCAAGCAGTATCTGAGATAGTCCCTTGGTATGCACCTGTAGCTAATTATCTAGTTAGCCGCACTTTTCCTCCGAACTTTTCTAAGCATCAAAGAGACAAGCTGAAAAGTGAGTCTAAATATTATATATGGGATAACCCATATTTATGGAGATGTGGCACTGACCAGATAATTAGACGGTGTGTGCCTCAATCAGAATTCCAGTCCATCTTAGAGGCCTGTCACTCATCTGAGAGTGGAGGACATTTTGGCCCTCAAAGAACTGCTAGGAAGATCTTAGACTGTGGATTCTGGTGGCCTACTCTTTTTAGGGACGCTGCTGAATTTTGTAGATCTTGTTTCCCATGCCAGAAATTTGGTAATATATCCAGGAGGGATGAGATGCCTCAACAAATTATGCTTTTCTGTAAAATTTTTTATGTTTGGGGCATTGACTTCATGGGTCCATTTCCAAATTCTAATAGTTATTTTTATATTTTGTTAGCTGTGGATTATGTTTCCAAATGGGTAGAAGCAATTTCTACCCGCAATGATGATGCTAACACTGTTGTTTCCTTTGTGAGAAACCATATTATTTGTCGCTTTGGATCACCACGAGCAATCGTGAGCGATCAAGGCACCCATTTTTGTAACAGGAGACTAACAGGATTAATAAAGAAGCATGGGATAATTCATAAAGTTGCAACAGCCTACCATCCTCAGACTAATGGGCAAGCTGAGGTGTCAAATAGAGAGATAAATTGTATCTTGCAGAAGATAGTCAAACCTCATAGAAAAGACTGGAGCACCAGGCTACAAGATGCACTCTGGGCATACAGAACAGCATACAAAACACCCATTGGGATGAGTCCTTTCCGCTTAGTTTATGGAAAAGCTTGTCATTTCCCTGTTGAAATAGAGCATAAAGCCTTTTGGGCAGTAAAGGAATGCAACATAGGAATTGAGAGAGCCGGAGCTGAAAGGAAGTTGCAACTGCAAGAACTGGAAAGCCTCCGCCTAGAAGCTTATGAGAACTCAAGACTATACAAGGAGAAGATGAAGGCTGTACATGATCAGCACATCAAGAGGAAAGAGTTCCAACCTGGGGACTTAGTCCTCCTCTATAAATATCGACTAAGGCTCATGCCAGGCAAGTTGAGATCAAGATGGGAAGATCCATACAGAGTAGAGAAGGCCGAACCGTACGGAGTCTATCACCTAAGTCATCCTTCAAGCTCTGAACCTATCAAAGTTAATGGACATCGTTTAAAGCTGTACCATGGCGAGAAGCTGAAGAAGAACAAGGAGCTCGAGATCTTCCTCTTGGAAGATACCCACATAGCCGAAGACTGAGCTAGTGGAGCGTCCAACTTACGGACGTTAAAGAAAAGTGCTAGGTGGGAGACAACCCACCATGGTATGATCGTTCTTTTCTTTATTTTTAGTTTTCTTATCCGATAACTCTTCTCTTCATTAGTACATTTCGTGCATCTGTATTTATATACTTTTATTTTTTTTAAAAAAAATGCCAAAAATAAATCACGCGACGCGACCGCCTCATTGACGCGTCCGCGTCGCAGGGAGCTGGGAGACAATAATATATGAACAGAGAGTTACGTAGGAGCAGGGCTGGAGGCGTGCCAATGGAACAAATTACCCCACGCGATCGCATGACCGATGCGACCGCGTCATATGGGAATACTGGCCTCCCACACGATCGCGTGCCCCATGCGGCCGCATGCCCTGGATTTCGACGTAACAAGGGTGCACAGCCGAAAGTTGTGCTAGAGTGGTGCTAGACTGGCGCTGGACGCGTAGTCCCTCTCACGCGATCGCGTGCTCCACACGACCGCATCGTATCCCAATAATTGACCACTCACACGATCGCATACCCCATGCGATCGCGTCACCCAAAATTTGGTACTAATATGATTTTGAACATAGAGTTGTGCGAGTGCGAGGCTACCCTCGCGCCAATGGCATAAAACGGGTCACGCGACCGCGTGACCGACGCGACCGCGTCATTGAGTTTAAGCGCAAGTCGCACGACCGCGTGCCCCATGCGACCGCGTCGCTTGCGCCGCACAGTTTTCCTTATTTGCCACTTATCTTATCTTTTTCTCCCCAAATCCTATTTTCTCTTTTCCCTCCTTATTTCTTCTCTCTCCCTTCCTTCCTTCTTCCCTCTTTCTCACTTTTTACTCTCCCTCACCCCCATTAACAAGGTTTTTCTTTTTTCTTTCCCCTTCCCTCCTTACTTTTCTATTATTTCTATATGTTATATTATTTTCTTTTCTTTTTACCTTCATTATCCATATTTTCTTTTTCTTTCTTTTTCCTTTTTACTTGGTGTTATCAATTTATGTGAGTCATTATTTATTTTTATATGCTTGTGGATTGTTGTAAATTTGTTTGACAATTATATATTGCTTTTTAAGGGATTACTTGCATGTTCAAATTCTTATTTTCAAGAACTTCTTCTACATGCATGCTATGTGTTTGTGAAAAAAACCGTATGGCATTATGACCTTCTCTACATTTTTCTACTCTAATATTCAATGCTTGCTTTTCACAAATTCCCTTTACTATTTTATTCATTGAATTTAATTGTCAATACAAACATGATGGTTTGTTATGAGTGATGCTTGATCTATGCTACTCATGCCCTTTGTCGGCATGCCAATAAACACCTTGCATTCACTTGTCATCATATGCACTAGCTATTTTCCATTAATGAGTTTTCACATGTACTCATGAGCGTGTGTTAACATCTTTTACTTTTTAATATGCATTTATAACCATCCTTTTCCGTTCTCTTCCTTGCCCTATCCCTTTAAATTTAATTTACTTTCTCTTTCCTTTTTCAGGATGGCCACCAAGAAAGGAAAAGAGAAAGCTACTCCCAAACAACCAGCAAGAAGAGGTACAAAGAGAGCATTAGTGGCAGAACCCTCTTCAACTGCGATAAAGCCCTCAACAAAGAAAATTAAGAGGATTATAAAAGTTGATGATAAAGAAAGAGCCTTCCCAGCAAAGGACACTGCGCGATTCCCCAATCGTTACTGTGAGCAGATGTTCCCCATCCTGGTAGAAAGGAGTTACAACAACGAATACCTTCTTCTCCTCCCAAACCACATTGCTACATTTGTTGAGCTGCAGATTGCCCGAAGACAACAGGGTTTCCTATAGAGACAGCCAAGGCAAGTCAATCTTTCTTGGGTAGTCGAGTTCTACTCCAACTTTCACCTGCCAACCCTGCAGTCTGTCTATGTCCGTCAAAAACAAGTCCCCATTACAGTAGAGGCCATTCAAAAAGTTCTAAGTCTTCCCCCTATTCCGGAAGGATTAGATGCCTTTCAAGAAGCCACACTCAAGCGCCAGCTGTATCAATTTGACTGGGACGCTGTTCTCAGAGTTATCGCACTACCTGGTAGCAGATGGATCTACGGATACCATCGTACCCATCCTAAGGGAATTTTGGCTTCAGCACTTACCTTGGAGGCTCGCGTATGGGCACAGATTATGTCCCATTACGTCTTTTCGAGCACTCACGAGTCGTCCTTCACTGTGGACATGGCCGTTCTACTATGGTGCATCCTTACAGACCAACCTCTGAATCTACCAAGACATATCCGGAATGTCATGGGACACATACAAATTGCGGGCAACTTACCTTTTTCTGCCCTGGTCTCAGATCTTGTCTCAGCAGCCGGAGTCTCCTACAGAGCTGGGGACACCAAAGTCATGCTTTCACGGGATGATCAGTTTGTCCCCAACGGGAGGTACCTTAGACTTCCAGCAGCCACTACCAGCCAGCCCACTAAACCAGTTGAAGATATTCTTTCTTCAACACTACAAGCACCTACAACAGCCCAACTGCTCCATCAGATACTTGAAAAGTTGGATCGGCATGAATAGAAAGCTAAGATGAGAGAGCACCGTAACAAGCGCCGATTCACATACCTCAAGGAGCTGATCATGGGAAAATTCAAGGACTCAGACACTCCGAACTCCACTTCCTTTACTAGCACAGGGAGCCATGATGGTCCCGACTGTGGAGATACTGCTACCAGCCCACCTTTGTTCTTGACAGATGGCACCGAGGACGGTGCAAAGCCTTAAGTGTGTAGAGGTCGGTCAGTACCTGACTTTCGGAGGTAATTTCTCTTCCCTAGCACCAATAAATTAGGATATTTAGTTAGATTTTTCTTTTATAAAATAGGATAAATTGCATAGTAATAGATTAGTTGCATGCATGTTCTGCTTGATTAAAAAGACAATAAGTTTCTTCTAAGTCCCTATCTTTGGAACAAAATTTCACTAATTTTAATTAAAACTTTTATGTTAAATTTGCTTGAATTTGTATTTGGAACATGATTTTTGAGCTAAAGAACACACAACCTGTGAGATTTGAGCCTTTATGAATGGTTACATTATTTAAACATAATTATTTTATTCTTGTGTGTTTACTTCTCTATGATTGTAATCTATATTTTGTTTCATCTTATATGTCCAATGTTTATTATATTTATATGTTTACATATGATTGAGGCCATTATTTGTTGAGCTTACTTATCCAAATTAAGCCTACCCTTTCAATTACCTTTGTTAGCCACTTTGAGCCTTTAAATCTCATTTGTTCTATATTTTACCACATTACTAGCCTTAAGCGGAAAAACAATTATATATCCCAAATTGAATCTTTGGTTAGCTTAAGATAGAATTGTGTGTGTTTTTTAAGTATGGGAAATTGTGGGAACAAAGGATAATAGGGGAATGAGTTATGATAATATTATGGGAATTTGGATACCTACTCATGTGAAACTATAAAAATTAAAACTCTATGTGCTTTGATAAGCTATGTTTATGTTTATGTTTCTATGTTTAAAAAAAAATCCAAAAATACTCAATAAATAAATAAGGGGACAAAATTACCCCAATGCTAAGTCAAGCATTCAAGGATCAATGCATGTATGATAAAATCAAAATAAAAGGTTGATACATGAGTATGGATGTGAAAGAGATTTCTGGGTAGCTTGGGTAGCT
>NC_029788.2:49718302-49744491 GCF_000816755.2 Arachis ipaensis
GAAAGAGATTTCTGGGTAGCTAGGTATGAATTCTAAAGTTATATAGAATATATATAGGTTATGTTAAAGCTTGGGTTAGTTAAAGATTCAATTTATAAGCTTACTTAGCCATATATATATCCTTACCCTCACCTTGGCCCCATTACAAACTTGAAAAGACCTCATGATGTTTGCATTGGTATATTAAATGTTGTTGATTGGTTAGGAGAAGAACAAAAATCAGAGAGCATGATTAGAGAAAGATAGAGTGATGACCCTATACACTAGAGAGACTAGAATGTACATACATCATCAGTGAGGGTTCCATGCTTGAATTTCTATGTTCCCTGCTTTCATAAGCTATCTTCCTGCATTTTTATCTGTTCTTACTGTATAAGAATTGAGTTAGTGGAATTTGATTTGTAATTGTTTTGAAGAAGCTTATTTACTTTAGATGAAGTGGACAAAAATCATATAGTTGCATTCATATATATAGGTTGCATTGCCTTTCATAGGTTTTACATGTTCTTACTCATTCATTTTATCTCCTTCAACTAAACATGAGGACATGCTAATGTTTAAGTGTGGGGAGGTTGATAAACCACTATTTTATGGTTTATATTGTGTTTAATTCTGTGGTTTTATCATGATCTTTACCCACTTATTCATTAAATAAGCATGCATTTATAATTCCTTCCTAAAGTTATTGCATGATTGAAAACTTCCTTCCTAGAGACTTCTAATTATATATTTTATTTCTCCTTTATTCCATTCGATGTCGTGATCTGTGTGTTAAGTGTTTCAGGACTTATAGGGCATGAATGAGTTGGAGATTGGAAAGGAAGCTTGCAAAAACGGAAGGAACAGAAGAAATTGAGGAGATGACCAGCGAGAAGCGACGCGGCCGCATGGATCACGCGACCACGTGAAAGAAAGGAAATCGCAACGACGCGGCCGCATGGATGACGCGACCGCGCGGTATGGAATAGCACAAGCGACGCGGCCGCATGGATGACGCGACCGCGTGACATGCGCGATCTGCATAATCTGCAGAATCGCTGGGGGGCGATTTCATGCCTTATTTTGACCCGGTTTTCAGCCCAGAAAAGCAGACTAGAGCCAGAGAACATGCAGAAACCAACAACAACATTCATTCCGCATAGTTTTAGTTTTTAGATCTAGTTTCCCTCTCCTCTAGGATTTTCTCTCTACACATTCATGGTTTTTAGGCTTCGTTATTTTTCATTGTTTTTGCATTGGGATATTGAGAAGAGTTATTGCCCCATCAAGACTTCGACATTCTAGTTCGTTCTCTTTACTTGTCTCTTACTCTTCCATGTTCCTTAATTTACTTAGTTTTACCATTGGATTATTTTAGCATTTATCAATACAAGAATTACTTTTATTTTTAATTAATCCTTTGATCATTATTTATCATGTCTTTCTTTAATTCCCTTTCTTATGTTATGAATTCTTCATTTACAATGAGCGAGTAGTTCCCTAACTTGATGGAGAGTTGATTGAAAGAAACCCTTGAAGTTGGGATGCTCAAGAGAAAGATTGTAGTTGGGTTTATTGTTGGATTGCTCTCTAGTCACTAACACCAATCCTCCCAAGAGCGGATTGGGACTTGTGGATAGAGATAGCATTCCAACTTGTTTAACTTTCCCTTACTTAGTGAGGGACAACTAAACAGAATAACCCCCAATTATCAATTAATCTTGAGAGTACTGTAACAAGAATAGGGCTTCCAGCTAATCAACTCCCAGTCAAGGCTTTTATTTAGATTTATATAAATTCTCTAATTTAATTTTCTGCCATTCAACTCAAACCTTTTTGAAAACATCTGATTAATAAAATTGCACGCTTTTCTGCAACTCGTTGGGAGACGACCTGGGACTCATACTCCCAGTATTTTGATTTTAATTTCTGTGACACCCTTCTAAATTGATGAGCGGATTTCTGGTTGGTTGAGAACTATACTTGCAACGCATATTTTATAATCATTCTTAACTCGCTAATTTCCTCCCGCATCAAAGACAGCTTATGAAAGCAGGGAACATAGAATTAAGCATTGAACCCTTACTGGTAGTGTATATGCACTCTAATCACTCAAGTGTATAGGGTAATTCACTCTACTCTTCTCTAATCATGCTTTCTAAACTTTGTTCTTCATCCAACCAATCAACAAATATTTAGCATATCAATGCAAACATTATGAGGTCTTTTTAGGGTTGTAATGGGGCTGAGGTAAAGGTAAGGATATATGTATGGCCAAGTGAGCTTTATAAAGTGAATCCTTGATTAGTCTAAGATCTCACCTAACATATACATACTTTATACAATTTTTAAAATACTTTACCTAGCTACCCAAATTTTTCCCACTTTTGTATTACATGCTCATGTATCAAACTTATTTTTGAATTTTGTCCCATGTGCATTGATTTTTTTTATTTTGCATTTGGGGTAATATTATTTTTCTTCTCTTTTTTTTGTATCCCCTTATTTAATTACTTAATATTTTTTTTTTCAATGCACATGGTAATTTAATTATTTTGATTTCACATGAGCATGCTTCCCAAATTTTCAAATAACTTAATCAATTTAATTCCCTATTTTTTCATATCATCCCATGTTCCCATAAAATTCCCCACACTTAAATTATACACAATATCTATCTTAAGCTAACCAAGGATTCAACTTGGGATTTTTAATTTGTTTTTCTGCTTAAGGCTAGTAATGTGGTTATAAAACAGAACAAATGGGGATTAAAAGGCTCAAAGTGGCTGACAAGGGTGATTTAAAGGGTAGGCTTATTTGGGATAAGTGAGCTAAAATCAAACAATGGTCTCAATCATATGCAAGCATGTAACACATTAAACATTGGACATATAGAATGGAACAAAGCAAAGATTGCAATTATAGAGAAGAAAACACACAAGAATAAAAATTTATGGTTAAATAATGTAACCATGTAAATAAGCTCAAAATCTCACGGGTTGTGTATTCTTTGACTCAAAAATCATGTTCCAAATACAACTTCAAACAAGTTTTACACAAAAAATTTTGATTTAAATTAGTGAAATTTTTCAAAAAATAGGGTCTTAAAAAGAAGCTTATTATTTCTCAACCAAGCAGTAGCTAAATGCATAAAATCAAACAAACATGCAATTAAACATGCAAATGCAATAATGAACAAACAAAGAAAATAAAACAATGGTGTTGAGACAGGAAAGTACTAACCCACGGAGATCGGTATCGACCTCCCCACACTTAAAGATTGCACCGTCCTCGGTGCATGCTAGGATGTGCAAGTTGATGGGGTTGTGGTTCCTCAGCTGGGGCTCTTTTTGTTCCTTTCCTTGCCGGTGGTTTAGGAGTAGCTTTCGCTTTACCCTTCTTGGTGGCCATCCATGGTGGGTTGTCTCCCACCTAGCACTTTTAGTTAATGTCCATAAGTTGGACATTTGGTGAGCTCCCTGTTTTGGTGGCTTGTGCTTGAACTCATCCAGGAATCTCCACCAATGTTTGTAATCTCAGTAGCCTCCAGGATCCCAAACAAGGCACGTAAAGCCCTTGAGCAGTTTTAAACAGGTTCTCAGGCTTCTTGGGTGTTGAATGTCAGAACAGATTCCAGGATCCCAAACTTTATTTTTGCACCCGTCTTTGCGTTGATCATTATGATTCCATCCGGGTAGCAAGCAATCTGAATTCTCACTAAAGCGGCCAAACAACTTCCTAGACCCATTCAATTGAGCTCTACACCAACCTTTGAGTTTAAACTTGAAGCTTCCAACCATAATGAACCTTGCAGGACAATTCTTACCACTGACCATCTTCCTCTTACTCTTAATGCCACAAAGAGCTCTAAGTTGACCATCCGTCTCCAGTAGCCCATATTCAAGTGGAATTAGAAAGCTAAGGGATATGAATTTTACCCACTTGAATGTTGTGAAGGATGATGGCAACTTAGGGGGAGGGGTTTCTAATGAACTTGAAAGCTCCACTCCTTTGTGTGCTTCTTTAACAACTACCACCTCTTTGCAAGCTTCTTCAATATCAACCTCTTCCTCTTGGTAGCTTTTTTCCAATTCAATCTATTCTTCATTGTTTACCAAGGGTATGGGAGGTTGTGCTTCTTCTTCTTTAATCTCCATGTCTAGTCCAACGGGAGAGGATTCAAATGTAGATAAGACTTCATCAATGATTGAATCCATCTCTTGATTATCTCCTTCAAAGTTTTCAACCATCATATGTCTTGGAGGTTGTACACCCTCATCAACATCAATTTCAAACATCTTTGAAGGAGGCTCTATAACTTGAGTTTCCCATGGAGGTTCCGCATCTCCTAAGTCTTCAACCACTTCTTCTTTCTCAATGGCAAGCGTAGCTTCTTCCAATTGTTTCAATATAAAATCGTGCTGCTCACTGTCCACCGGAGTTTCTAATACCTCCTTCATGCTACGTTCTTCATTAGATTGCCCACATGAGGTCATGGGAATTCCTTGAGTGTCCGAACGTCGGGAAGGTAATCGATTTATCGCTTGATCCAGTTGGCGAAGGGTTGCTTGAAGTTTTGCACATGTTTCCGTGAGACGATCCCTTGATTCTTGTTGCGCTCGGCTATCATAAGTAGGATCATAGTGCTCTTGGATTGATGGATACGAAGATGGCAAATATTGAGGTGGTGGTTCTTGGGAGTAATTAGGTTGGAATTGGGGTGGTTCTATATATGGTTCATATGGCTCATAAGGTGGTTGTTATGGTGTATGAGGGTTAAGGTCATATGGAGGTGAATGGTGGAAGGGGGCTTGTGAGTATGGTGGTCCAAAGTCATGTTGAGGAGATGGTTTATAGGCATATGGTGGTGGTTGTTGATAGTCCATTGGAGGTGGTTGTTGCCATGAGGGTTGATCAAATCCTTGTGGCTCCTCTCATCTTTGATTGTTCCAACCTTGATACCTGTTCTCATTATAATTTCCTCTTCCGGCAACATAATTGTAACCAGACTCATAGCCAAAGGGGTGAGAGTTCATAGTAACAAATAAAAGTTAAAAACAAAAATAAAAATAATTTTAAATTAAAAGGTTATTTAAATTTTTGAAATTTGAATTTTGAAATTTGAAATTTGAAATTCGAAAATATTTTAAATTTGAATTTTGAAAATTTTTAAATTTGAATTTTGAAATTTGATTTTTGAAATAAGATAAGATAAGATAAAAATTTTAAAATAAAAATCTGAAATTTTTTTTTTTAAAATATTTACAATAACCAATAATAAGGCACACGTTTGCAATTCCCCGGCAACGGCGCCATTTTGAAAGAACTGAAGATTGATGGTTTAGAAGTTATAGTAAACTCTCGTTGCAAGTATAGTTACTAAACCAAGCAATCAACCTTTCTTACAAACGTTTTGGTTGTCACAAGTAACAAACCTCTAAATAAATTGATAACCAAAGTATTTAAACATCGGATCGTCTTCTCAAGGAATTGCAGGGAGGTATGTTCTTATTATTGGTTATGAGTTTGTAAATTGGGGTTTTGAAAGTAAGGAAGCAGTATGTTGAATGATAAGAAGAATAAAATAAATAAATAACTATAAAATAGACTCTTGGCGAGTTATGAAAACTAGAAGTCCTATCCTGGTTATCCTTATTAATTGTAATGAGAATTGGATTTTTCTCCCACTTTGTTAACTTCTAACTATGAAGGTAAGTTAAGTGGATGAATTAATTTTTATTCCTCAGGTCCTAGTCTTTCCTTGAGAAAAGTTAGACTTAATGGAACTCGAATTAATTCTTGAAGAATTCCAATTTTCAATCAACAATGAGTTTGATAACTCAAGTGTCTCCAATGACTCAACCAAAGCCAAAAGGGAAAAATCTAAATTATTTATCATAATTCTGAAATACCTCAATTATATTAAATAAAATATTCAAATCATAACATGGAAAAGTTCATAAATTTAATTGGAAAAATAAATAAAAAGGAACATTGAACCTGTGATTGCAGAAGATGAAGTAATCATAAAGTGAAATGAATCCTAATTCTAAATCCTAAGAGAAAGGAGAGAACCTCTCTCTCTAAAAACTACATCTAGTCCTAAAATTGTGAATATGAAAGCTTATTCTTAAGAATGAATGGATTCCCCCACTTTATAGCCTCTAATCTGTGTTTTCTGGGCCACAAACTGGAAAATCGCTGGAGAAGAAATCTGCCACGCTGATTTTCGGAACTGTGACGCGTCCGCATGGAGCACGCGTTTGCGTCACGTAGCGTCAGGGCAACTATGGCATATTATATATCAAATCGAAGCCCCGAACGTTAGCTTTCCAACACAACTGGAACCGCATCATTTGGACCTCTGTAGCTAAAGTTATAGCCGTTAGGTTTCGGGTGTACCGAGGATGGTTTGATGGTATGTGAAGGATGATTGATATATGAGATAAGAACTGATGAACTGTTGAGTTCGAAACTGAAAAATGAATTGACAGTGGTTGAGATGAGTTGAGGACTCGAATTTGCAATAATGCTTCATTGATGTGTTGAAAATGTTTTTTGAAATACCACTGAACTACTGTTTTAAATTGAGATTATGAGACGCTATGTGGTTGGCAGGGACGGCGGTTGGATCCCGCCTGTCGAGGTAGCGGCAGCGGCGTAAGGACGGTGGTTAAATCCCGCTTACGTTGAGATGTGAGGTTTGAGGCAAGAGTTTCCCGCTCGCATCCCTTCGGATCAATAGAGCGTGCAGGCGCAAAACTCTGGACAGTGATTCGAGCACTATATCTCGGGGGTTCCCAATGATGATTCTGATAGGCGACATCTCCATGGAGATGTGTCGGGTTGGCAGTTGAACCGACAATGTGATATCATAGCTAGTAGGACATGCATTCATCATATGCATTTTCTATCTATTTGTTTGCTTTGTCGACTTGTAATTGTATGCCTATTTGTATAACATGTCTAATTGCTACTTGAGTTACTTATTTTATATGCTTCTACTTGTGATTTACTTGCATGGCATATAACTGTGATTTCTACTGGGATTGAGGAGGTTCAGAAGGCAGCGGCGATGGGATCGCATGGAGGATAGGTTGGTGAAGGCTGTGGGACAGCGGTGTTTGGTTAGAATAGAAATCCCTTAAGATAGAGTACCCTGTTTTTTTATGTTGAGATTTATATATCATGTTTTATTGTTTTAGTACGAATTAAGATTGAAATCTTGTGAGGGAAACGAAGTCTAGGATTGCCTTTGGCGTCCCGGGGTCTTATATCCTACATCACTGGGCACTATTACCATACTGAGAACCTTCGGTTCTCATACCATATTCCTATTGTGTTTTCAGATGTAGGTCACAACCACCTCGGTGAGTTGCTTGGATGGTGACAGAAGCGGAGGATCCGGATACCTTTTTGGAGTTTTTTGTTTATTTTGTTTATACATCTCTCACTTTTGTATTTTATTTTGTCTAGAGGCTTGTATTTGAGAGAACAAAACTTGTATAAGCTATTTTTATTATCTGGTTTTTGTATAGTTTGTATATAGCTAGATGGCTTAAACTCCGTGAGTCGTGGCTAGATTCTTATGTGATTACACTATTATACTATGATGTTTTGTTATATTGTATCTGTTTCTTGTGCTTTAAGTTAGAAGCTTCGTTAGTACGTTTTGCGCTTTTTAAATTCTGTTTTTGAGCTATCTCCTTCATCGGGCTTCTAGATTATACTATTCTTTTAATATATATATTATGTATGAGCTTAGAACTGTCATAATCTCTGATTAACCTTTGCGTTACGACACGAGGTAAAGCTTAGGCTAATTAGGGTGTTACACTTAGTGGTATCAGAGTTGTTCATCCTTGTGAGCCTGAGGGATGGACCGATTGTGCTTCATTACATACTATGTGTGTCTTTTCTTTGATGCTAGTAGGTTATCTATTTGATATTGCATATCATGCTTGTTTGTGAGTGCCTATTTGGGATAATTGAAGCACTAGGCTTTTGATATTGAGACTGATCACCTTGATATCGATTGTTTGGTGTAGACAGGAACCCTAATGGCCACTCGCGGACGAGGTTGAGCACGTTCACGAGAAAGTAGGAATGAACAACCGGCTGATAACCATGCTGAATTTATGGCAATAATGGCGAACCTTGTGAATACCATGGAAGCTAATGATGCTGCGACTCTGCAAGCTGTGTAGAGGTTAGGGCAACCGACCGGGAACAGAAACGGGAATGGCAAAGGGAATGCTCATGATAATGCTGAGGGAAGTGGCAATAACACGGGAGGTGTTTCGATGACCTTGGCGACGTTCCTCAAGGTTCATCCGCCAATTTTCTGAGGATCAACTAATCCTACTGAAGCGGACAACTGGTTTCAGGCCATGGAGCGTGCTTTATAGGCGCAGCATGTTCCAAACAATCAATATGTTGAATTTGCTACTTATCAGCTGGTAGGAGAGGCCCAGCACTGTGGCAAGTTGAGTGCCGTTTTCTACAGCTCCAGAATGCTGATGTATCATGGGATGTGTTCCAAACGGCCTTCTATAGGAAGTATTTTCCTGAGTCGGTGAGGGAAGCGAAGGAGATGGAACTGAAGAGCTTTGTAGGTTTTCTAGGGTATGTCAGTGGAAGACTACACAAGCAAGTTTGAGGAGCTTTGTAGGTTTTCTAGCATATGTCAGGGTGCCCCGGAGACTTATGAAAGCTGGAAATGTATAAAGTACCAGAGGGGTTTGAAGGATAGTATTATGACTGGTGTGGCTCCTATGGAGATCCGTGTTTTCTCCGAGTTGGTGAATAAAGCGAGGGCGGTGGAAGAGTATGCCAAGACAGTAGCTGCGTCCTAGGACACTGATGGAGGAAACTCTAGCAAGGGGCGTAGCAAGTATTTTCATCCTAGGGGTCAGAGTTTCAAGAGAGGAGGATATGCACCTCAAGGTCAAGGAGGCTTCAGAAAGAACCCTCATGATCAGTTTCAGCGTGGCAAAGGGAGAGGAAATCAGAGTAAGATTTCTCCTAATTTGACTTGTGTGCATTGTGGACATTATCATCCATATGACTCTTGCAAGATTGGTTTAGGTGGTTGTTTCAACTGTGGATTTCCTGGTCATATCGCGAGGGATTGCACTCGTGGGAAGAACCCGAATGCGGGTCAGAGTCAGCACCAGGGGCAAGTCTTTGTTATGAACGCCAAGGATGCTTCCAAAGCGGATCCGTTGATGAGAGGTATTTGTTTAATTGGTGATAAGACTTTAATTGCATTATATGATACTGGAGCATTGCATTCGTTTATTTCGTTTGCTAAGGTTGAGGAACTAGGCTTGAAAGTGTTAGAGTTAGCATTTGATCTGCATGTACATACTTCGCATCAGACGGTTATGACTAGGTCAGGGTGTAGGCAAGTAGGTTTCAAGCTTGAGGGTAGAGACTTTGTGCATGACTTTATCTATTTGCCAACGATTGGATTGGAGCTGATTTTGGGGTTTGATTGGTTGTCGAGGAATAAAGTTTTGTTGGATTGCTTTGAGCGGTCAATTCAATTTATGCCGGAAGGGGAAAATGGAGCAGTGGTAACTGTGAGTTATTACCTGAACTCTGTAATGGTGCACTGTAGTGGGGAAGAGTCTCAGGGTTATATCCTGTTGGCTACTAATGCGTTGGGTGATGCCTGATGACTGAAATTCACTCACTAATAAGTGAATTTGTTCTTTGGCAAGCGCACCAAATATCGTCAAGTAATAACCCACTAGGAGTGGGATCAAATCCACAGAGATTGGTAGATTTGAGCAACTTTAATTAATGGATCAATTAGTCAAGCTAATCAAGAATGATTGGTATTGCAGAATTCTTAAACAGCAGAATAGTAAATGACTTAAAATAAAAGAAAGCAAATAAGTGCAGAAACTTAAAGAGCAAGAAAGTAAATGACAGAATTATAAATGACTGAATGTAAATGGGGGAATGGGATGATAACAGAAATTTAAGAAAGCAGTAAAGAATGCGTAAGATAAGAATAGGGAAAATTCATTGGAGTTGGGAGATATTGTTCTCTCTGGATTAAAATCAGATCATCTCATCTTCAATCATGTAACTCATTGACCTCTTGGCAATCATGATTGATTGAATCCAAATTCCTTGGTGATTCAATCTCTTAAATCTTGATAAACAGCCAATTCCTTGGTCTAATTGCTCATGAAGAGAGATAGGCTTGGTCCCTGATTTTACCACACATCATCATAGATCCATTTCATTGGGCAGATTTCATGTCACTGTATCCAATCCCAAAAACCCAGATCTACTCAATGTGAGAGAAAATTTCAAGCATGGTTTTATGACCTCTTCCAAGGTTCACATAAAACCCAATTTGTATTTAGCCTCTTTTCCAAGATGACTAAACACTAAGAACGAAGAACGAAATTCCTTCTAGCAAATCAAAGAGAAGATGAAGAGAAAAATAAATTCACTATCAATTAATCCATCAAGTACAATAGAACTCCCTCCCCCAATGAGATGGAAGTTAGCTACTCATAGCTCAGTACAGAATGGAAATTCAAAACTGGAAAATAAAGCTAAGTACTGTTCCGAGGGTTACCTGAAATTGTAGGTTGATCTCGGACGAGATCTTCTATACTGGTCGGAGATGACGCGTCCGACTTGTGGGTGGTGGCCAGAACTGTCGCGTCCGACTTGTTGGGCTGGCAATGTTGCTGATCCTTTGTCACCGGAGGGTGGTGGTAACTACAAGGGACTCCGATGGTTAAGTTAGCAAGGGTATTAAGCAGGTATTTTTGTAGAATCAGAGTATGAGTTATACCTGGGTGCTCCAGTATATTTATAGTAGTATAGAGTGATGGAGATAAGATAGTTATCTTATCTTATCTTTGAGTGAAGTCCTCTTATCTTTAGGAGAACCGTCCTTATCTTTCTAGGCTTTGGCTGTCTTTAGATTTGGGCCGTGTTCCTTTGTCTGGGCCTTCTTGGGCATCTGTAGTGATTTGGCCGACCTCTTTTATAAAGAGGTCGGATAATCCTAGTCTGAACAGGTCGGTCGACTTGTCGTCAATTAGCCCGGATCGCACAGCTCGGATCCGGGCATGAACAGTGCCCCTGCTTGAGCGTGGTCTTCCTCTCGAGGTCGTGTCCTTTTAGACTTTTAACCTCTTCTTGGAGAAGCCGAGCTCGAGCATTCTTTGTTGGGCCCGTTTGTAGAACTTCCTTTTATTTCTTTGAGTGCGGAATGTCTTTCTCACTCCTTTAACTACATCATGCGTTGCGTTTTTCCTAGGGAACATGCGAAGGTCTTTAAGTACTCATTAATTCCCTTTTGCCGTTTCCTTCTTCCCGCTTTCTCATTTCACTTTCAAATTTTTCCAAGTGTCATCCCTTTAGTTTCCCTTCTCCGCGCTTACTGTAACTTCCCTTTTTCTCTTTGTTCTTCTATTTCGTCTGTGACTCTTTGTTCTCTTTCCCCAAGCTCTCATGTCTTCGTGCACTCCTTGCCTTCAGGAGTAGTTTGTGGGTTTGCCATCGTTTCGATCTTTCGTCGCCTTCTTTACAGGTTGGTTTTTCTTGCCTTTTTTCCATTTTCGGTCTTGGATTTACGGGACTTTTACCTTTGCTTGTCTTTGTGTTGGAGAGTTTTTCTTTGCCAGCTGTGCCCGATTATTCCTACGATGTGCACTTTTTTTGTTAGGGTTTCTTCAATTTTGTATGAATCTTCCTTTCGTTTCCTGTTAGCTAATGCTTCTAGGGTTTTGAATGTTGTTTATTGCTTCTGATTGTATCTTCTTGATTTGCGCCTTTCATGATTTCCTCTTTGCATGCTTTGATGTTTGATAATTTGCTTTGCTGATATGCTGTAAAAAGGTGATGACTTTGATAAATTATTTTGTGTTTCTTCTTGTGGAATGTCGTTGTCGAAAGAGGGTTGTTTTCTTGTTCGAGGGATGTTGGGATGTAGGTCGCACTCTTTTTTCCTGAAACCTTACTCTGTTGTTGCCTCCAAAGGTTGCCCTTGGATCTTGGTGTAAGTCTTGGGGTCTCCTTTTGCTGTTTGTATACTTTAGCCCGAGTTGTATCCATATTTGTCTGAGATGCTTTGGTTAGTAATCCATTTTCTTTTTCTTACTGTAGGTGGTTGATAAACTCCGATTTCGTGGTTTATCTTGTACTTATTTTAGGGGATTTTATCACCTTTTCCCACATTTATTCAATGAAATAGCATGGTTTTGTAATTCTCCCTTAATTTATGCTTAATTGTAAAAACATACTTTTTAGGCCCTTAAATTGGTGATTTTAATTCACTTTAATTCCATTCGATGCCTTGATGTATTTGTTGAGTGATTTCAGGTTCATAAGGCAAGTATTGGATGGAAGAAATGAGGTGAAAAGCATACAAAGTGGAGAATACATGAGGAAACAAGAATTGGGAATGCATCGATGGGCGTGCACACGTACAAGGCGCGCGCGCAGAAGTGACTTTGCATAGAGACGCGCACGTGTACATGACGCGTTCGGGCAGATGAAGAAACAGCCAATCAACGTGCACGCGCACTTGGCACGTACGTGCCGATACTCACACGTGACCCACTTAAAGGCAAACGCTGGGGGTGAATTTTGAGCTGCCCAGGTCCAAATCCAACTTGTTTCTGAGTGTATTTCATGCAGAATTGAAGTCCAAGCAAATGGGGAGCAATTAGTTAGTCAACATGAGCCTTTAGTTAGTTTTCTAGAGAGAGAAGCTCCTTCTTCTCTCTAGAATTTGGTTAGGATTAGGTCAAATTGTCTTAGATCTAGGTTTTGATTATTGTTTTCATCTTGTTTCCTTTACAATTTCTTGTTTCTACTACTCTATTCTTCTTAGTTCTCTTGTCAATTTTACTTTTATGTCTCTTTGATGTTTATGAATGCTCATGTTGGATTTTGTCTACATAGAATGAAATTTAATATTTGATGTTTCTTTTTATTAATGATTTGAGTTGTTGATTTACTTTCCTTGCAATTGGTAGTTGGTAGATTTATCATTCTTGTATTTTTACTATGTTTTCCTTTTATGCCTTCCAAGTGTTTGACAAAATGCTTGGTTACACTTTAGAGTAGATTTTGAGCATTCTTGGCTTGGAAAGAGTAATTGGGAAATCTTGAGTCATTAATACCCAATTTAGATTGGTGATCTAGAGTTGTTAGTTAATATCATTTTCAATGACTCTAATCTCTTGCTAATTCAATTAGTGGGTTGATTAAGATTTTTGACTTGAGATTAACTAGTCTTGTTTGACTTTCTCTAATGGAAGATAACTCACACCTTCTTCCAACATTGGGGATGACGAAATAAGATAAATTCTTGTTAAATATTGTTAGGATTAATGACTAGGATAGAAAGCCTATGATCTCAAACCTTGCCATGAATGCCTCTCTTTATTAATTCCTTCCTTTAATTTCTCTCTTTACTTTTCTTATCATTTATTTTCTTGCCCTTTTTATCAACCAAACCCCTTGCATCTTCATAGCCGATAATTGACCACTTCATTGCAATTCCTTGTGAGTCGACCCGGAGTTCAAATACTTCGGTTAATTCTTATAGGGGATTGAACTTGTGACAAAACCAAATTTTTGGTTGGGAGGATTGTTTGTTGGTGTAGAACTATACTTGCAACGAGAATTCATTCATTTGAGGAAATTCTATACCATCACGATAATCCGCCTCGTAAAAAAAATGGCGCCGTTGCGGGGGATTACAATGGTGCTATGTTATTGGCTATTGTATACATTGTGATTAGCTTGATTTTTGGATTTATTTATTAGTTTTTGCTAGTTTTAGGATTTGATTTTCTTTGTTTCTTGTTAGAATTTGTTTCTATTTTCTCTTTCACCATGAATTCGCATCACTTTGGCTATGAGTGTAGTTCAAACTATGTTGTAGGAAATGGAAGATTCAATGAGGATATGCATCAAGCATTTGGAAATCAAGGATGGGAGGAGCCCCAATCTTATGGACAACCTTCTGGGCAACAACTTCCTCCTAACTCCTGTGGGTATAATCCTAATCCTAATGTGTACCCATCCAATGTGTGTGATGACCTTTATTGTGATTGTCAACCGCAACCATCATATGCATATGAACCCCCTCCTCAATATAGCCCTACACCACACCCACAAGCCTTCTACCACCATCTACCTCCATATGATCCTAACCCGCATCCACCATATCAACCACCATACCTAGAACCACCACCATTCCAACACCAATCCCCCCAAGAACCACAAAGTCCACACACACTACCTCAAGAATTTCACCAATATGAATCACCTTCCAATTACAACAACCTTCCCTCAAACAATGAACCTTCTCTTCCACCACCACCTTCCGATGAAACCCTCATGTTAGAACTAAGAGACCTTGAATCTCATATCTTAAGGCAACAAGAGGAGGATGAAAATAAGTTTAAGGAGTTAAAAGCAAGGATGGCTAGCATGGTAGAAGCCGTGAGTTACCTAACATCCCACCTAAGCTCATGCTTCATAAGTACTCCCATTGTTGAATGTGGAGAAACAATCAAGGAGCCTAGTGAGGGAGTGAACTTGAAGCTCCATGGTGAGGAAGAGGAGTGATGAGCGGATAATTTATACGCTTTTTGGCATTGTTTTTAGTATGTTTTTAGTAGAATCTAGTTACTTTTAGGGATGTTTTCATTAGTTTTTATGTTAAATTCACATTTCTGGACTTTACTATGAGTTTGTGTGTTTTTCTGTGATTTCAGGTATTTTCTGGCTGAAATTGAGGGACTTGAGCAAAAATCAGATTCAGAGGTGGAAAAAGGACTGCTGATGCTATTGGATTCTGACCTCCCTGCACTCAAAATGGATTTTCTGGAGCTACAGAACTCAAAATGGCACGCTTCCAATTGCGTTGGAAAGTAGACCTCCAGGGCTTTCCAGCAATATATAATAGTTCATACTTTTCCCAAGTTTAGATGACGCAAACTGGCGTTCAACGCCAGCTCTCTGCCCAATTCTGGCGTCCAGCGCCAGAAACAAGTTGCAAAGTGGAGTTCAACGCCCAAAATGGCACAAAAGCTGGCGTTCAACTCCAAGAATGACCTCTCCACGTGTAGACTTCAAGCTCAGCCCAAGCACACACCAAGTGGGCCCCGGAAGTGGATTTATGCATCAATTACTTACTTCTGTAAACCCTAGTAGCTAGTTTATTATAAATAGGACTTCTTACTATTGTATTAGACATCTTGGATTGTATTTTTGATCCTGTGATCTTGTTTTGGGGGCTGGCCATTCGGCCATGCCTGAACCTTTCACTTATGTATTTTTAACGGTAGAGTTTCTACACTCCATAGATTAAGGTGTGGAGCTCTGCTGTTCCTCAAAGATTAATGCAAAGTACTATTGTTTTTCTATTCAATTCAACTTGTTCCGCGTCTAGGATATTCATTCGCACTTCAACCTGAATGTGATGAACGTGACAATCATCATCATTCCCTATGAACGCGTGCCTGACAACCACTTCCGTTCTACCTTAGATTGAATGAGTATCTCTTGGATCTCTTAATCAGAATCTTCGTGGTATAAGCTAGATTGATGGCGGCATTCATGAGAGTCCGGAAAGTGTAAACCTTGTCTGTGGTATTCCGAGTAGGACTCTGGGATTGAATGACTGTGATGAGCTTCAAACTCGTGAGTGCTGGGCATAGTGACAGACGCAAAAAGAGGGTGAATCCTATTCCAGTATGATCGAGAACCTCAGATGATTAGCCGTGTTGTTTTATTTTCAAAAAAATTTTTTCAAAAATCTTTCAAAAATTTCTCCTTTGTTTTCGAAAAAAAAATTTTAAAATAAAAATGTTTTCAAAAATATATTTTTCTTCAGAATTTTTAAGAATGAATGCTAGTGTTTCATGAAGCATATTGAAGCCTGGCTGGCTGTAGGGTATGTTAGGCGTGTCATGTTTGAGTTACATACTAAAGCTTGGCTGACTATTAAGCATGCCTGACCCTTTGATTGGAGCTTTAGACTAAAGAGCATAAGATTCCTTGAATTCATATTAAAAATTTTGGAATCCTTATTTTTCTTTTTCAAAATGATTTTCGAAAAAAAAAATTAAAAGAAAATACAAAAAAATCATAAAATCATAAAAATAAAAAAAATATATATTTTGTGTTTCTTGTTTGAGTCTTGAGTCAACTTCAAGTTTGGTGTCAATTGCATACTCATCTTGCATTTTTCGAAAATTGCATTCATGCATTGCATTCATCATGATCTTCAAGTTTTTCTTGATAAAACCTTCTTGATTGATCTTCATATTATATTGTTTTGTGTTGTATGATGTTTTTCATATGCATCCTTGAATTCTTAGTGCCTAAGCATTAAAGATTTCTAAGTTTGGTGTCTTGCATGTTTTCTTTGCATATGAAAATTTTCAAAAATATGTTCTTGATGTTCATCTTGACATTCAAAGTATTCTTGGTGTTCATCTTGACATTCATAGCATTCTTGCATGCATTCATTGTTTTGATGCAAAATTTTCATGCATTGAGTCTTTTTCATGTTTTCTCTCTCATCATTAAAAATTCAAAAATCAAAAAAATATCTTCCCCTTTTCTCTCTCAAAATTTCGAAAATTAGATTTGACTTTTTCAAAAAATTTTTAAAATCTAGTTGTTTTTATGAGTCAAATCAAATTTTTAATTTAAAAATCTTATCCTTTTCAAAATCTTTTTCAAAAATCACATCTTTTTCATTTTTTTATTTATTTTCGAAAATTTTAAAAATATTTTTCAAAAATCTTTTTCTTATCTTTATCACATAATTTTCAAAAATAACATCATCAATTCATGTTTTGATTCAAAAATTTCAAGTTTGTTACTTGCTTGTTAAGAAAGATTCAAACTTTGAGTTCTAGAATCATATCTTGTGATTTCTTGTGAATCAAGTCATTAATTGTGATTTTAAAAATAAAATCTTTTTCAAAACTAATTCCAATCATATCTTTTCAAAAATATCTTCTTATCTTATCTTTTTCAAAATCATATCTTTTTAAAAAATTTGATTTTAAAATATCTTCTCTAACTTCTTATCTTCTTATCTTTTCAAAATTGATTTTCAAATTTGTTTCAACTAACTAACTTTTTGTTTGTTTCTTATCTTTTTCAAAACTACCTAACTAACTCTCTCTCTCTAATTTTCGAAAATATCTTCCCTCTTTTTCAAAAATTCTTTTTAATTAACTATTTATTTTAATTTTTGATTTTAATTTTCGAAAAACAACTAACCTTTTTCAAAAACTATTTTCAAAAATCACTAACTCTTTTTCAAAAAAATTATTTTCGAAATTTTCCCTCTCTCATCTTATTCTATTTATTTATTCATCCACTAACATCTCCTCCTCACATCACTCACCAAAAATCCAAACTCCCTCTCTCTCTCTGAGTTCAGATTTTCTTCTTCTTTTCTTCTACTCACATAAGGACCTCTATACTGTGGTATAAAGGATCCCTATTATTGTTATTTTTTTTCTGTGCCCTCTTCTTTGTCATATGAGCAGGAGCAAGGACAAGAATATTCTAGTTGAAGCAGATCCAGAACCTGAAAGGACTCTGAAGAGGAAACTAAGAGAAGCTAAATTACAACAATCCAGAGAGAACCTTTCAGAAATTTTCGAACAGGAAGAGGAGATGGTAGCCGAAAATAATAATAATGCAAGGAGAATGCTTAGTGACTTTACTGCACCAAATTACAATTTACATGGAAGAAGCATCTCCATTCCTGCCATTGGAGCAAATAACTTTGAGCTAAAACCTCACCTAGTTTCTCTGATGCAGCAGAACTGCAAGTTTCATGGACTTCCATCTGAAGATCCCTTTCAGTTCTTAACTGAATTCTTGCATATCCTATTGGCTCAGAATAAAATATTGACTCAGCAAGTCAATATAATTTCTCAGAGTCTGAATGGAATGCAAGCTGCATCCAACAGTACTCAAGAGGCATCTTCTGAAGAAGAAGCTTATGATCCTGAAAACCCTGCAATAGCAGAGGTAAATTATATGGGTGAAGCTTATGGAAACACCTATAACCCATCAGGTTTAACAATAGTAAACCTTTTCCATCATCCACTCAGCAACAGACAGAGAACTCTGAACAAAATACCTCTAATTTAGCAAACTTAGTCTCTGATCTATCTAAGGCCACTGTGAGTTTCATGAATGAAACAAGGTCATCCATTAGAAATTTGGAGGCACAAGTGGGCCAGCTGAGTAAAAGGATCACTGAACTCTCTCCTAGTAGTCTCCCAAGCAATACAGAAGAAAATCCAAAAGGAGAGTGCAAGGCCATTGAATTAATCACCATGGCCGAACCTGTGAAGGAAGGAGAGGACGTGAATCCCAAGGAGGAAGACCTCCTGGGACGTCCAGTGATTAATAAGGAGCTTCCCTTTGAGGAACCAAAGGGATCTGAGACTCATCTAGAGACCATAGAGATTCCATTGAACCTCCTTATGCCATTCATGAGCTCTGATGAGTATTCCTCTTCTGAAGAGAATGAGGATGTTACTGAAGAGCAAGCTGCCAAGTTTCTTGGTGCAATCATGAAGCTGAATGCCAAATTATTTGGTATTGAGACTTGGGAAGATGAACCTCCCTTGTTCACCAATGAACTAAGTGATCTGGATCAACTGACATTGCCTCAGAAGAAACAGGATCCTGGAAAGTTCTTAATACCTTGTACCATAGGCAACATGATCTTTAAGGCTCTGTGTGACCTTGGTTCAGGAATAAACCTCATGCCCCTCCCTGTAATAGAGAAACTGGGAATTTATGGGGTGCAAGCCACTAAAATCTCATTAGAGATGGCAGACAATTATAGAAAACAGGCTTATGGACAAGTAGAGGACGTGTTAGTAAAGGTTGAAGGCCTTTACATCCCTACTGATTTCATAGTCCTAGATACTGGGAAGGATGAGGATGAATCCATCATCCTAGGAAGACCTTTCTTAGCCACAGTAAGAGCTGTGATTGATGTGGACAGAGGAGAATTGATCCTTCAAATAAATAAGGACAACCTTGTGTTTACAACTCAAGGATCTCTCTCTGCATCCATGGAGAGGAAGCATAAAAAGCTTCTCTCAAAGCAGAGTCAAAAAAAGCCCCCACAGTCAAACTCTAAGTTTGGTGTTGGGAGGCCACAACGAAACTCTAAGTTTGGTGTAGAAATCCCACATCCAAACTCTAAGTTTGGTGTTAGAGAGTCTCAACAATGCTCTGAACACCTATGAGGCTCCATGAGAGCCCACTGTCAAGCTATTGACATTAAAGAAGCGCTTGTTGGGAGGCAACCCAATTTTTATCTAATTTCTATTTTTATTGTTTTTCATGTTTTATTAGGTTCATAATCATGTGGAGTCACAAAATAAATATAAAAATTGAAAACGGAATAAAAAACAGCAGAAGAAAAATCACACCCTGGAGGAAGACCTTACTGGCGTTTAAACGCCAGTAAGAAGCATCTGGCTGGCGTTCAACGCCAGAACAAAGCATGGTTCTGGCGCTAAACGCCCAAAATGGGCAGCATTTGGGCGTTTGAATGCCAGAATTGCACCCTGGAGAAGAGCTGGCGCTGAACGCCCAGAACAAGCATGGTTCTGGCGTTCAACGCCAGAAATGGGCTACGAATGGGCGTTCAACGCCCAGAACAAGCACCAATCTGGCGCTGAACACCCGGAGTTGTGTGCAAGGGCATTTTGCATGCTTAATTGTGTGCAAGGTTGTAAATCCTTGAACACCTCAGGATCTATGGACCCCACGGGATCACCTCAGGATCTGTGGACCCCACAGGATCCCCACCTACCTCCACTTACTTCTTCTCACCCCTCTTTCACACAATCCCATAAACACTCTTCCCTATCACCACTTCACCACTCACATCCATCCCCTCTTCCCCATAAACTTACCTCATAAACTCCACTTACCTTCAAAATTCAAAATCAATTTCCCACCCAAACCCACCCTAAATGGCCGAACTTACCCCCCTCCCTCCCCTATATATAACCCTCCATTCTTCCTCATTTTCACACAACACAATCCCTCTTTTCTCTTCTTGGACGAAACACACATCCCCCCTCCTCTCCATATTTTCTTCTTCTTCTTCATCTATTCTTTCTTCTCCTGCTCGAGGGCGAGCAAAATTCTAAGTTTGGTGTGGTAAAAGCATAAGCTTTTTGTTTTTCCATTACCATTGATGGCACCCAAGACTGGAGAATCCTCTAGAAAAGGGAAAGGGAAGACAAAAGCTTCCACCTCCGAGTCATGGGAGATGGAAAGGTTCATCTCCAAAGCTCATCAAGACCACTTCTATGATGCTGTGGCCAAGAAGAAGGTGATCCCCGAGGTCCCTTTCAAACTCAAGAAAAATGAGTATCCGGAGATCCGACATGAAATCCAAAGAAGAGGTTGGGAAGTTCTAACAAACCCCATCCAACAAGTCGGCATCCTAATGGTTCAAGAGTTGTATGCCAATGCATGGATCACTAGGAACCATGATCAAAGTAAGAACCCGAATCCAAAAAATTATGTTACAATGGTTCGGGGGAAATACTTAGATTTTAGCCCGGAGAATGTGAGGTTGGCGTTTAACTTGCCTATGATGCAAGGAGATGAGCGCCCTTACACTAGAAGGGTCAACTTTAATCAAAGGTTGGACCAAGTCCTCATGGACATATGTGTGGAAGGAGCTCAATGAAAGATTGACTCCAAAGGCAAGCCGGTTCAATTAAGAAGACTAGACCTCAAGCCTGTGGCTAGAGGATGGTTGCAGTTCATCCAACGCTCCATCATCCCCACTAGCAACCGATCTGAAGTTACTGTGGATCGGGCCATTATGATCCATAGCATCATGATTGGAGAGGAAGTAGAAGTTCATGAAGTCATCTCCCTTGAACTCTACAAAAGAGCCGAAAAGCCCTCCCCTGGGGCAAGGCTAGCTTTTCCTCATCTTATTTGCCATCTATGTTACTCAGCTGGAGCTTTCATAGAAGGAGACATTCCCATTGAGGAAGAGAAGCCCATCACTAAGAAAAGGATGGAGCAAGCAAGAGAGCCCATTCATGGAGCTCAAGAGGCGCAGGAAGCTCATCACCATTAGATCCCGGAGATGCCTCAAATGCATTTTCCTCCACAAAACTATTGGGAGCAAATCAACACCTCCCTAGAAGAATTAAGTTCCAACATGGGACAACTAAGGGTGGAACATCAAGAGCACTCCATCATCCTTCATGAAATTAGAGAAGATCAAAAAGCAATGAGGGAGGAGCAACAAAGACAAGGAAGAGACATAGAAGAGCTCAAGGACATCATTGGTTCCTCAAGAAGAAAACGCCACCATCACTAAGGTGGACTCATTCCTTGTTCTCACTTTCTGTTTTTTGTTTTCTATGTTATGTGCTTATCTATGTGTGTGTCTTCATTACATGATCATTAGTATTTAGTAACTATGTCTTAAAGTTATGAATGTCCTATGAATCCATCACCTCTCTTAAATGAAAAATGTTTTAATTCAAAAGAACAAGAAGTACATGAGTTTCGAATTTATCCTTGAACTTAGTTTAATTATATTGATGTGGTGACAATGCTTCTTGTTTTCTGAATGAATGCTTGAACAGTGCATATGTCTTTTGAAGTTGTTGTTTATGAATGTTAAATATATTGGCTCTTGAAAGAATGATGATAAGGAGACATGTTATTTGATAATCTGAAAAATCATAAAAATGATTCTTGAAGCAAGAAAAAGCAGCAAAGAACAAAGCTTGCAGAAAAAAAAAGAAAAAAAAATATAGCGAAAAAAAATAGAAAGAAAAAGAAAAAGCAAGCAGAAAAAGCCAAAAGCTCTTAAAACCAAGAGGCAAGAGCAAAAAGCCAATAACCCTTAAAACCAAAAGGCAAGGGCAAATAAAAAGGATCCCAAGGCTTTGAACATCAGTGGATAGGAGGGCCTAAAGGAATAAAATTCTGGTCTAAGCGGTTAAACCAAGCTGTCCCTAACCATGTGCTTGTGGCGTGAAGGTGTCAAGTGAAAACTTGAGACTGAGCGGTTAAAGTCAAGGTCCAAAGAAAAAAAAAAGAGTGTGCTTAAGAACCCTGGACACCTCTAATTGAGGACTTTAGCAAAGCTGAGTCACAATCTGAAAAGGTTCACCCAATTATGTGTCTGTGGCATTTATGTATCCGGTGGTAATACTGGAAAACAAAGTGCTTAGGGCCACGGCCAAGACTCATAAAATAGCTGTGTTCAAGAATCATCATACTAAACTAGGAGAATCAATAACATTATCTGAACTCTGAGTTCCTATAAGATGCCAATCATTCTGAACCTCAATGGATAAAGTGATATGCCAAAACTATTCAAGAGGCAAAAAGCTACAAGTCCCGCTCATCTGATTGGAGCTATGTTTCATTGATAGTCTGGAATTTATAGTAATATTCTCTTCTTTTTATCCTATTTGATTTTCAGTTGCTTGGGGACAAGCAACAATTTAAGTTTGGTGTTGTGATGAGCGGATAATTTATACGCTTTTTGGCATTGTTTTTAGTATGTTTTTAGTAGAATCTAGTTACTTTTGGGGATGTTTTCATTAGTTTTTATGTTAAATTCACATTTCTGAACTTTAATATGAGTTTGTGTGTTTTTCTGGGATTTCAGGTATTTTCTGGCTGAAATTGAGGGACTTGAGCAAAAATCAGATTCAGAGGTGGAAGAAGGACTGCTGATGCTGTTGGATTCTGACCTCCCTGCACTCAAAATGGATTTTCTGGAGCTACAGAACTCAAAATGGAGCGCTTTCAATTGCGTTGGAAAGTAGACATCTAGGGCATTTCAGAAATATATAATAGGCCATACTTTGCCCAGGTTTAGACGACACAAACTGGCGTTCAACGCCAGCTCTCTGCCCAATTCTGGCGTCCAGCGCAAGAAACAAGTTGCAAAGTGGAGTTCAACGCCCAAAATGGCACAAAAGCTAGCGTTCAACTCCAAGAATGACCTCTCCACGTGTAGACTTCAAGCTCAGCCCAAGCACACACCAAGTGGGCCCCGGAAGTGGATTTATGCATCAATTACTTACTTCTGTAAACCCTAGTAGCTAGTTTATTATAAATAGGACTTCTTACTATTGTATTAGACATCCTGGGACGTTTTGTTCTTAGATCATGGGGGCTGGCCATTCAGCCATGCCTGAACCTTTTACTTATGTATTTTTAACGGTAGAGTTTCTACACTCCATAGATTAAGGTGTGGAGCTCTGCTGTTTCTCAAAGATTAATGCAAAGTACTACTGTTTTTCTATTCAATTCAACTTGTTCCGCTTCTAAGATATTCATTCGCACTTCAACCTGAATGTGATGAACGTGACAATCATCATCATTCCATATGAACGCGTGCCTGACAGCCACTTTCGTTCTACCTTAGATTGAATGAGTATCTCTTGGATCTCTTAATCAGAATCTTCGTGGTATAAGCTAGATTATGGCGGCATTCATGAGAGTCCGGAACGTCTAAACCTTGTCTGTGGTATTCTGAGTAGGACTCTGGGATTGAATGACTGTGACGAGCTTTAAACTCGCGAGTGCTGGGCGTAGTGACAGACGCAAAAGGAGGGTGAATCCTATTCCAGTATGGTCGAGAACCTCAGATGATTAGCCGTGCTGTGACAGAGCATTTGGACCATTTTCACAAGAGGATGGGATGTAGCCATTGACAACGGTGATGCCCTTACATAAAGCCAGCCTTGGAAAGGAGTAGGATTGATTGGATGAAGGCAGCAGGAAAGCAGAGGTTCAGAGGAACGAAAGCATCTCTATGCGCTTATCTGAAATTCTCACCAATGATTTACATAAGTATTTCTATCCTTCTTTTATTATTTATTTTCGAGAACTCCATAACTATTTTATATCCGCCTGACTGAGATTTACAAGGTGACCAAAGCTTGCTTCAAGCTGACAATCTCCGTGGGATCGACCCTTACTCACGTAAGGTTTATTACTTGGACGACCCAGTGCACTTGCTGGTTAGTTGTATTGAAGTTGTGACAAATTATGAATTGAGATTAGAGCACCAAGTTTTTGGAGCGATTACCAGAGATCACAATTTCATGCACCAGCCATACTCGACATGAAGAGCCTAACTTGCGTCAAAGAGGTACAACAACTCAATGGAAGATTGGCAGCCTTTTCCAGATTTCTAGCCGGATCGACAATAAGGGAAAGAGGTTCGAATGGACAACGGAGTGCGAACAGGACTTCCAAGATTTCAAAAGGTTCTTGGGACAACCACATATCCTAACTCGGCCATGGAAAGGAGAACCACTTATATTGTACCTTGCAGTAGGAAGTCGAGCAGTAGCCTCAGCACTGGTCTGAGAATACGACAGTGGGAAACAACCTATATACTTCATCAGCATGGCACTACAAGGATCCGAACTGAACTACCAAAAAATAGAAAAATTCGCCTATGCTCTGTTATTAACATCTCGATGACTTCGTCCATACTTCCAAGCCCACATTATCAGGGTTCGGACCAACCAGCCCATAAAAGGCATTCTGCAGAAAACAGATTTAGCAGGAAGAATCTTATAATGGGCAGGTGAGTTGTCCGAATTCGACCTTTAATATGAAGCTCGGACAGCCATCAAATCGCAATATTTGGCCAATTTCATTGCAGAATTTACAGACACCCCGAAAATACCTACAGAATGGAATCTCTATGTAGACAGTTCCTCAAACAAAACTGGAAGTGGCGCGGATGTGATAATTGAAAGGGACCAGGGAACCCAAATCGAACTTTCCCTCAAATTCGGGTTCCCTGCCTCAAATAACCAAGCTGAGTATGAGGCACTACTAGCTGGTTTGAAGCTGGCTAAGAAGGATGGAGCTCAAAAGCTTATCATCTTCAGCGACTCACAGGTGGTCACTTCACAAATAGCAGAGAGTTACCAAACCAAGGATCCCACCATGAAAAAGTACTTGGAAAAAACCAAGGAACAGCTCGGACAACTCGGAGAATATGAGGTCCGCCACATACCTCGAGAACAGAATGCTCGAGCTGATGCATTCTCAAAATTAGCCAGCACCAAACTAGGGGCAACAATAGAAGCCTCATCCAAGAGATGCTGCAGAACCCGTCAATCTCAGAAGAAGAAAAGATCCTAGCCATAACAGGTCTGGATCAAGGATGGATGACTCCCATAATTAATTATCTCAAAACAAAAACACTCCCTACAGATAAGAAGGAAGCAAAGAGGTTAAAACGGGAGGTACAATACTACACCATCATAAATAATACTCTATACAAGAGAAGGATTTTGACACCACTATTAAAATGTGTGCCGACTTTCAATACAAAAGAAGTTTTAGAAGAAGTACACAGTGGCATCTGTGGCAACCACCTCGGAGCACAGGCACTCACTGATGACAAGTCATCCTAGCCTATTTTAACTAGTCTTTTTCTTTTGTTTTCATTAGAATTATGCACTTTCTTGAGCTACAAGCAAGCTAATTGAGTAGATTTTCATGTTTCCCTTGATTGAACCAACCATATATGAATTCATGCCATTTCATGAGGTTTTATGCTATATTTGTTGCATATTATGAAACAATGAATATCTCATGATTTTGAGCATAGCTTTGATGAGTTTGGTTGATTAATGCTAGGTGAAGAAAGCTTGGAGAAAGGTTGAAGCAAGAAGGAATGGCTAGGAGTGAAGAGAGGACAATGGAATAAGTGAAATTGAACCAGGAAGCAAGAAGCTGGACCTAAAATTAGCATCAAACTTTTGCACAAACTTTTGGTTGAAAAGTTAGCCCCAACGTTAGCCCCCTAACTTGGAGGCTAACGTTGGAACTTGAAAATTCTCCCCTGGGCTTCAAAAGTTTGCGCCAACGTTAGCCCCCTGACTTTGAGGCTAACGTTGGCACATGAATTTCTCCCCTGGGCACCAAAAGTTTGCGCCAACGTTAGACCCCTAACTTGGAGGCTAACGTTGGCACATGAATTTCTCCCCTGGGCACCAACGTTTGCGCCAACGTTAGACCCCTAACTTGGAGGCTAACGTTGGCACATGAAAATACAAGGGAGAAGGGCAAAAGTTTGCGCCAACGTTAGCCCGCTAACTTGGTGGCTAACGTTGGCGCCACAAGCACACTAG
>NC_029788.2:49744734-49791660 GCF_000816755.2 Arachis ipaensis
TAATTGAATTTAATTTTCTGTTAATTGCTCTTCATCTCATTTCCTTGCAATTTACAATTTCCTTGCAATTTTTCTTGTTGGATCTAGGAAGGCATTGAGATCTAGACTTGGTTTTCTAGTCTCTGGGCCCTGAGATCTGAATTCCTAATATATTCTCTGTTTCTTGCTTTTAATGTTCATTTACTTTACTGCTTCAAGATCCGTTTCAATCCCAATTCCCTTTCCCTCTTCTGTTTAATGCAATTCAACTTTTCCTTGTTTAAATTCTGCAAATCCATTCCCCAATTCCCTTTACAATTCCAGTTGTTTACATTTCTTGCACTTTAAGATTCCGCAATTTATATTTCTTGCATTCTAAGTTTCTGTTATTTAATTTCTTGTTCTTTAAGATTCAACAATTTATTTCATGTTCTCTTTAATTCCATGCACTTTAATTTCTGCAAAATCACAAAACACTCAACCAAACCTTGATTCGCTTGACTAAATTAACCACTAAGCTAAAATTGCTCAATCCTTCAATCCCTGTGGGATCGACCTCACTCCCGTGAGTTTTTATTACTTGATGCGACCCGGTACACTTGCCGGTTGGATTTGTGTGTTTTGGGAGAAATTTATTTTTCACCAAAATATCTCATCACTCACTAAGAAAGTACTCAGAACAGGATTTTATTGGCCGACCTTACAAAAAGAAGCAACAAAATTCGTGAAGACATGTCCACCATGTCAGAAACATGCCAACTTTCACATCGCCCCGCCAGAGGAGATCATCAGCGTAACCTCACCCTGGCCATTCACAAAATGGGGACTCGATCTTCTCGGACCCTTCCCTCAAGGATCAGGACAAGTCAAATTCCTCATAGTGGGGGTAGACTATTTCACAAAATGGATCGAGGCAGAGCCCCTAGCTAATGCCACTGCTCAAAGAAGTCGAAAATTCCTATATAGAAATATTGTCACAAGGTTTGGGGTTCCATACTCTATAACCACAGACAATGGCACTCAATTTACAGATGCAGGCTTTAGAAAATTGGTGGCCGATCTAAACATAAAACACCAATTCACATCTGTAGAACACTCCCAGGCCAATGGAAAAGCAGAAGCTGCCAACAAAGTCATATTAGCCAAGCTAAAATGGAGATTACAGGATGCAAAGGGAGCCTGGGCCGAAGATCTCCCACAAGTCCTATGGGCATATCGGACAACTCCACACTCCACCACAAAGGAATCACCCTTCCGATTAGCTTACGGAATAGAGGCAATGATCCCAGTGGAGGTCGAAGAAGGGTCGCCTAGAGTGATCCACTATAATGAAGAAGCCAACTCCCAACTTCAAAGGGAAGAGCTCGACCTACTTCCAGAAATCCAAGAAAGAGCTCGGATCAGGGAAGAGGCATTAAAACATCGAATGGCTTCAACATACAATCAAAAGGTAGTACCGCGAGGTTTTGCCAAGAACGACGTCATCCTAATCTGAAATAATATCGGAACAACTCGACCTGGAGAAGGAAAGCTGGTAGCAAACTTGAAAGGACCCTACCGAGTCATAGAAGTACTTGGAAAGGGCTAGTACAGACTATCCGAACTCGAAGGGCGAGAGCTTCCAAGGTCATGGCATGCCTACAACCTACGAAGGTATTATAGCTAGAGGTAATAAGGATCTTAGGATAAGGTGCACTCTTTTTCCTGAAAAGGTTTTTTAACGAGGCGTCAAGCCAAGATCTACAAACTGCCCAACTGAAAGGAAAAAACACCCATATGTATATATTTGCATATTTTCTATCTTGAATAAAGTTTTTCAGATTCTCTACAAATCCTCTTTTACAAGATGCATTAATCTGAAACGCAAAAATTCATCGCCCGATTATAAAGCTACAGATCGGCAGAAAGTGAAAATCAAATTCACTGCACGATCACGGTAAAGACCAACAAAGATGAAAACCAAATTCATCAAAAGGTCGACCAAATGAGGATCACACCCAATTTCTACAAAATCGTCAAAGATGAAAAGGCGGCAAAAACAGAATAATGCAAGAGGTTATTGAAAGTGATCCATAGAAAGGACCTGACGAGGTCTTAATAAAATGGGTTGGTAAAAATAACTTAAAGACCGGCCGACGTAAAGAAGTCGGACCAGTCGACCACAATAACCAAAGTTATAAAAAGTAAATCCCTGGAAAGAGGCCTGGCCAGCCCTAAAAAAGAGGATTACTAGAAATAACTTAAAAGGGACCGAGGTGATGAAGTCGGCCCAGAACAAAAGTTATAAAACGTAATCCCTAAAAGAGACCCGACAAAGGTCCAAAAAGAGGATTACTAGAAATAACTTAAAAGGGACCAACGTGATAAAGTCGGCCCAGAGCAAAAGTTATAAAAAGTAATCCCTAAAAGAGACCTGACAAAGGTCCAAAATGAGGATTACTAGAAATAACTTAAAAGGGACCGACGTGATGAAGTCGGCCCAGAATAATAGTTATAAAAAGTAATCCCTAAAAGAGACCTGACAAAGGTCCAAAAAAGAGGATTACTAGAAATAACATGGAAGGGACCAACATAATGAAGTCGTCCCAACAAAATCGCACAAGTTATAAAAATTAATCCATAAAGAAGAGACTGAACAAAAGTCCAAATAAATGGATTACTAGAAATAACTTAGAAAGGACCGACATGATGAAGTCAGCTTCCAACTGTTCATACCCTGGGTCGAGCTATCTGACCCGAGATGTTTAGCGATAAGGCGACCGACCTCTTCAGGTCAGGACCCCCGACCTCTTCTCTAAAAGAGTTCGGCCAATTCGACATGAAGGGCCCAAACAAGCCCAAATGAAGGGACACAGCCCAATCTAAAGGCAGTTAAAGCCTAGAAAGATAAGGGCGGTTCCCCAGAAGATAAGATGACCTCATTTAAAGATAAAGATAAGATAACCAACTTATCTTATCTAGAAAGGTCAGCCTACACTATTATAAATACATTAGAGCACCCAGGTATAACTCATACTCTGATTCTATAAAAAACCTGCTTAATACCCTTGCTAACTTAAGCATCGGAGTCCCTTGCAGGTACCACCACCCTCCGGTGATAAAGGATCAGCAGCCAGCCAGTCCAACAAGTCGGACACAACCACTCCGGCCGCCATTCACCAGCCGGACATGTCAGCTCCGACCAGTACAGAAGATCTCGTTCGAGATCGACCTACAGTTTCAGGTAACCCTCGGAACTCCAACTAATTACCAGAAAGTAATCCATAAAAAGAGACCGAACAAAAGGTCCAAACAAAATAGATTACTAGAAATAACTTCAGGCCGAAATGAATAATCGGTCGACAGAAGGAATGCAAGTTGGACCCAGAAATCCACGACCTCAAAAGAATCAAGCTACAAGTATGAAAGTACGAAGGCAATCAAAAGAGGTCGGACAATAAGGTTCCAACACTCCCAAAAATCTAGAACGTGTCAGATAGGCGCTGACAAGCATATTACGAAAGAAACAAGTTATAATAATAACAAGACTCAAGAGGCCACCTAAAGTCGACCCCAAGAGCCTGAAAAGCTACTTTGTTTTTCCAAAAACAGAGTTGCTAACAGAAAAGAAACTAAAGGTATCCATAGTCAGAAAGCCACAAAATTACAAAATAAAAGAGTTCAAAGCCCACAAGCTGGGCTATATACAAAATATCTAGAATAATCATAGAGGATCCAAAGTGTTCCCAGTTGCAGCATCCCAGGGTGAAGGAGGATGAGTCTAAAGAGGCACCGCATCCACTGTCCCATCATCCTGGTTCAGGATCTGACAATCAGGATCCAACTCGAGATGACCAACTGTAGGAGTTGAAGAAGTCAGCGCAACAGAGACTTTGGCAGCAGGCACAGGAGGAGGCTCGACATCATCATCATCATCAGGGTCATCTGGGATAATTTTACCATCCTTCACAATGTTGTCCAAACTGAAGAGAGTAAGGTCAAGCTCGGGTGCAAGAACTCGAACCTGCTCCTTCAGATTCTCTTAAATAGCATTGACACTGCCTACAAGATGACTTTAAAGTTCGGCATAATCAGCTCGGACGGACTGCAAACTCTCCCTGAGATCCATCATGTCTTTATAAGTGGTGACGTAGCTCTCCTTATGCTTCAACACCGTATCCACAGCCAACTTTGCAGAGGCCGCCAAAGCAACAGCTCTAATCTTCTCACCCTCCAACTCTTTCTCCAACCTGGTCACTTTCACCTGGAGCTCCTCCTTCAAACCCTTAATTCGGTCAAACTCTGATTTGGCCTCCTCCATAAAGGCCTTCGTTGCATGGATAGGAAGATCTTGGGCGGTTCGATACAGAGCTGCCCCATATGTGCCATCTTGATGCTACTCCGAGTAATAAAATCCAAATGACAAAGAAGAGAGACATCGTCAGTAGGAATGACACCATAAGGAGCAATCTACTGGTCAACAAACCCAACAACATCGAAATCAGGAGCATCTAAACTAAAGGGCTCAACAGTCTGAGGTCTTCTTCAAGGGGGAACAGTCGTAGGAGAGGAGACAGTGGCAGAAGCCTAGGGAGGATCAAGCACATGGACCCGAGGGGTAGGGATCATCCTTCTCGGGCCAACAGAGCTCGGTACGGGCTGTTTGGGAGGAACACAAGAAGACCCTTCCCCAGCCACTTTGGCCAAGATGTTTTGGGCCACAGTAGCCTTCCTCGCCTTTTTAAAGGCATTCATAGAGTCATTATTCTTGGCCATCTCTGAAAAACAAAATCAACCATTGAAGCAGGTTACAAGCTGCTAAAAAAAAGAAGCAAAGTAAAAACAAAGCAAAACATATCAATTAATACACAACGCAGTTTGGACAAGGGATAGGTCCCCCAAAAATTTCCTAGTGGCAAGATGAGGAGGTTCCCCCCAAATATCCTCCAAAACATTTATAAAAGCCTGCTCGACTTCGTCAAGCATCTCACACGTGTATCGAGACACCACTACATTCTATTTCCAACACAAAGGGAAGGCAGGTTCATCATTCGCTTGTAGGAAAAATGGTCGAGCTCCCTCAACCACTCAGACCTTAAAAAAGTAGTTCTTAGAGTCCCTAAAGGACTCGTCATACATAGCAAAAACTTTATGTCCTTGGGCAGATCTAAAGAAAATCCAGGAGGGTTTCTTTTTTGAAGAAATTCCGGGCTTAGTTAAAACAAAAAGGTAAAGAAAGAGAGTCTGAGAAGGTGTGATGTCCAACTCTTGGCAAAGCAGCTGAAAGATCTTGATAAAACCCCAGGAGTTCGGATGAAGTTGGGATGGAGCTATGTTACATGACCACAACAAATCGGTCTCAAAGGAAGTGAAAGGAAAAGTAATATCCAACTGGCTGAAAAAATAGTCATAAGCATAAAAGAAAGGGCGTTCCACCTGGGTCAGAGCAGGGAAGCAAACCCTCTCCTCAGAATCAGGTGCTACCAATTCATATTTCCTTTCCTGATCTCTACTCTTATAGAGTCGGTGATGCTTTCTAAGCTCTGTACAAAATTCAAAATTAACTACAGAGATGCACATCAAGACAAGGGAATCCAGCCAATCAGACCTGCCCTCGGCAACTTTGGAAGAAGTCTCGACAATATTTTTGCGAGAAGACATGGTCAACTAGTCCTACAACAAGAAAGAGAAAACGGATTACTAACAAAAACAGCTCGGGTAAAATCAAAGCAACTCGGACAAACGTGACTCAGAGCAATGCAAATAGTAAAAGGAAAACCTGAAGACACACACTAAGGTCTAGGGGCATCCTTTGGAGGCAGGGATAGAGTAAGGACTCAGAAAAGAGTCTACAAGGCTACACCCTAACAAAAAAATCTTAGCAAAGAAAAATAATCCTTCCCAAACAAGCAACGACACGAAGAAAATCAAAACAAGCCACCAGAAAAATCGTTATTTTCTACAAAGTTCATCAGCAAAACTACCAACATGGCGAAAGTCATCAAAGGAGCAATCTTTTGAGGAAGCAAATAGGTTCATAAAAGCATCAGAAACAACATGCAGAGGAGCACTAAACAACAATAAACAAACATGCAAAACCCTAAAGAGCGTCAACTATCAGGTAAAATGCTAAGGGGCATACACAGGGCAAAGGAACTCTAAAAAACATGCATCATAGCGACGATCAAGCATGATGATAAAAAGGTTCAAGCTTTCCAACGAAAATTCAAGCAAGATCAAAACTTCCACAAAAAATAAAACAAAGAAGAACGGTAAAAGAAGAAAGAAAGAAACATACCTGAAAAGGGGGGAGAGACAATGAACGCTGAGAAGATGAAGCAATAGCGAGGCCAAGGATCGCCCTCCGAAAAAAACAAAACATTCACCAATGATGCCACAAGAAGAAGCACGAAAGCGAAAAAGACGAGGAGTCCCAGGCAAACCAGAAAATAGAAGGGTGAAAAACGGAGTTACAGTGAGCAAGAGAGGAGAAGAAACGGAAGCCGAATCTTCGAAAATGCTAAAGTTCAAATGATGAAAAGAGGGAAAAACGGAAACAAAAGAGAGGAATTAAGGGGTCATTATAACCCTCGCACGTTCCCAAGACAGAAAGACGCGCGTTTCAAAAGAATAAAAGGAACGCCTGTTTCAAAAAACAAGGAAAAACATTCTGCATTCAAAGGGAAACTCTACAAAGAAGAAGTCGACAAAATGCTCGAGTTTGGCTTCACCAGAGAAGGATCGAAGTCCTAAAATTAGGAATCGACCTCAAAAGAAAGACCGAGCTCGAGCAGAGGCACTGTTCATATCCTGGGTCGAGCTGTCCGACCCGGGATGTTTAGCGACAAGTCGATCGACCTCTTCAGGTCAGACTACCCGACCTCTTCTCCAAGAGCTCGACTAAATCACTACAGTTGCCTAAGAAGGCCTAAATGAAGGGGCACAGCCCAATCTAAACGGCAGTTAAAGCCTAGAAAGATAAGGGTGGCTCCCCAGAAGATAAGATGACTTCACTCAAAGATAAGATAAGATAAGATAACTTATTCTATCTAGAAAAGTCACTCCACACTATTATAAATACACTGGAGCACCCAAGTATAACTTATACTCTGATTCTATTAAAAATCTGCTGAATACCCTTGCTAACTTAAGCATCGGAGTCCCTTGCAGGTACCACCACCTTCTGGTGACAAAGGATCAGTAGCATAGCCAGTCCAACAAATCGGACACGACAGTTACGGCCGCCACCCACCAGCCGGACACGTCATCTCCGACCAGAACAGAAGATCTTGTCCGAGATCGACCTACAGTTTCAGGTAACCCTCGGAACAGTTACTACAGCTAGTTAGTTAATTTTTGTTAACTTAGTTTGGTTAGAAATGCATGTTAGTTGATTAGGTGGTTAGAGAATCTGAGCTGGATAGTGGATTTAGGTTTGTTTTGAATAATGATGATGATTGAAAGTGTTGCTGCTTCATTAATTTTTCTTTGCTTGTTATTACTGAATGTTGCTCTGCTGGCTACTTGGACCAAGTTATATAACCTGCAATGACTTAGGTTTTGTCTTGTTTACTGCTGCTGTTCAGAATGAATCTGTCTGCCCTCTGAAAGTGCCCTGGATAAACTTGTTTATTGTGCTATTTTGGAATGACTGAACTTCTATCTGAATTTGAGTTTTTTTGTTGCTGGTGATACATTGCCCTTGTACTCAATTGGTTTCTCGATGCTGCATAATGTTTTGTCGCTTGATTCTTGATGAGGGCTGTTATGAATTGGATTTGAGTGCTGTTGAAGTTTTATTTCATTGTTGGATTCAATTATAAGTAGTTTCTTGAATTCATGCTGCTTTATGCTATCCGGAAACATCCCATTTACTGCCGAAATGCTACCCGAATTTCTAAAATTGCTATATGCTTTAACTTGCAACCTAAAAATTGAAGTTAGCATTTTTTGAATTGAGTCTTACTCAACTTCAACAAGTTCAATTCCTAGTTTGCTATGGTTGGCATTTCCGTGCTTACTTGTATTTCCCGCGATATACAATGGATTGGTTAGTTCAAGGAGTTGTTTGTCGGATTTCTGTGACAAACAATCCCTTACCTAACTCATCAACTTGAACCTTTTTGTGTCTTCACCATCCAAGTTAAGTCAACTGCCTCTTGAATCATACTAAACCTCCAACTTGACTTTAACTTGTGTTTTTCCTTAATAAGGTTCATTTAATTGCAATAGTTGGTGGATCTCACTAGTATAACCCTTCTTGATTCAAAGCTGTTTTTAAGTGCTTTTGGTTACATTAGTGTATACTTCACTTTTTCAATACCAACTATTGCAAAACCCTTGTGACCATGACATTGACTGATGATTTACTTCCCATATACATGCTTTTGTGCAAAATTTGCATATTTCATCATCAATGACTATGTGTTCCTCATGATTGTGAGTATGCTTGCATCCATATTTCGTAAACTTCTGGTGATTAAGTCAATAACCATTATACCACTACTTTTTGAACCGGTTCTCTAACTTTAACTTCACTAACCAACTAACTTTCCTTTTCACTCTCAATCTAACATCCTTAACCATTCTTTTGCGTATGATGCTTATTGGGCTTAAGAAGCAAGTATTATGCATATGTGGTTTGAATTCTTGGTTTGTGACTTGATTTGAATTCTAAATTTTTTTACTTCCATTCCAAGAATTCTCTTTTCTTCACTCACTTCATGAATATGTCTTACCTTGAGTGCTATACATCTACTTGACAAGTTGCTTATATCATATCACATCTATTTTTCAGGATGTCGGATAGAGAAAAAGCCATAGCTACTACCTCAAAGAAGAGGAAGCGTTCTAAAGCCTCCAACCCTTTCCCTTATACCAACCAATAAACCACTATTTTATGGTTTATCTTGTGCTTATTTGAGTGGTTTTTATCAACTCTTTACCCACTTATTCATACTATTTGCATGAGTTTACATTCTCCTTCCTGATTTTTGTGCTATGATTGAAAACATGCTTCTTTGATCTTATATTTGCTAATATTAATCCTCTCTTATTACCATTAGATGCCTTGATATGTGTGTTAAGTATTTTCAGAGATTACAGGGCAGGAATGGCTTGGAGGATGGAAAGGAAGCATGCAAAAGTGGAAGGATTACAAGAAGTTGAAGAAATTGCTAAGCTGTCCAGCGTGACCTCTTCGCATTCAAACAGTCATAACATGAGCTACAAAGGTCCAAACGACGCGGTTCCAATTGCGTTGAAAAGCTAACGTCCGGAGCTTCGATTTAATATATAATACGCCATAGTTTCCCTGACGATAGGTGACATGAACGCGTGCTCCATGCGGACGCGTCGCAGTGACAAAATCAGCGTGTTTGAATTCGCAACCAGCTAATTCTGGGCTGTTTCTGACCCAGTTCTCGTCCCAGAAAACACAGATTAGAGGCTATAAAGCGAGGGAATATATCCATTCATAAGGGAGCTCTCATAATTCACAATTATTAGGATTTAGATGTACTTTTTAGAGAGAGAGGTTCTCTCCTCTCTCTTAGGATTTAGGATTTAGGATTTCTCTTAGTTTTAGGAGTGCCTCTCGATCCCAGGTTCAATGTTCCTTTTATTTACTTTTCCAATTTAATTTATGAATATCCATGTTAAGATTTGAATATTTTATTTAATATAATTTGAGGTATTTTAGACTTATGATTGCTCTCTTCAATTTATTAATGCTCTCTGTTTATCCAAATTATTTTCATTCAAGTAGACTTTCTTCCCTTTTGGCTTTGGTTAAATAATTGGTGACTCTTGAGTTATCAAACTCATTGTTGATTGAAAATTGGAATTCTTCAGGAATTAATTCGAGTTCCAATAACTCTAACTTTTCCCAAGGAAAGACTAGGATCTGAGGAATAAAAATTAATTCATCCACTTAACTTACCTTCATAGTTAGAGGTTAACAAAGTGGGAGAAAAATCTAATTCTCATTACAGTTGATAAGGATAACTAGGATAGGACTTCCAGTTATAATATCTTTCCAAGAGTTTATTTTATTATTATTATTTTATTTTTCTTATCATTCAACATACTGCTTCCTTACTTTCTAAAACCCCTAATTTACAAGACTCATAACCAATAATAAGAACATACCTCCTTGCAATTCCTTGAGAAGATGACCCGAGGTTTAAATACTCGGTTATCAATTTTAAAAAGGAGTTTGTTACTTGTGACAACCAAAACGTTTGTACGAAGGGATTTCTGTTGGTTTAGAAACTATATCTACAACGCGACTATTTTTATAAAATTCTTTACTAGCAAAAATCCTAACGTCAAAATGGCGCCGTTGCCGGGGAATTGCAAATGTGTGCCTTATTATTGGTTATTGTAAATATTTTTCTTTTACTTGTTTATTTGTTTTTATTTTTTGTTTTTATTTTTGCTTTTTCATAAATTAAGAGGTTATTGGTTTTTATTTAGTTATTAATAATTTTTCAAAAAAATTTTTTTTCTTGGTGTTCATCTTGATCTTCAAGTTGTTCTTCGTGTTCATCTTAACCTTCAAGTTGTTCTTAGTTGTTTTCTTCGTTCTGATCTAAAAATTTTAAGTTTGGTGTCATTTTATTGTTTTTCTCTTTCCTCATAAATTCAAAAATTCAAAATTTAAAAGTCAAATTTCAAATTTCAAATTTCGATTTTCAAAATTCAAATTTAAAAATTTAAAATTCAAATTTCAAATTTCAAAATTTAAAATTTCAAAAATCATATCTTTTTCAAAAATCTTATCTTATCTTATTCCAAAAATTTCAAATTTCAAAATTTAATATTCAAAAATTCAAATTTCAGATTTAAAATTTCAAATTTCAAAATTCAATTTTCAAAAATTTAAAATTCAAAAATTTCAAAATTTAAAATTTCAAAATTTAAAATTCAAAATTTAAATAACCTTTTAATTTAAAATTTGTTTTTATTTTCGTTTTTAATTTTTATTTGCTACTATGAACTCTCACCCCTTTGGCTATTAGTCTGGTTACAATTATATTGCAGGAAGAGGAAATTACAATGAGAACAGGCATCAAGGTTGGAACACTCAAAGATGGGAGGAGCCACAAGGATTTGATCAACCCTTATGGAAACAACCACCTCCAATAGACTATCAACAACCACCACCATATGCCTATAAATCTTCTCCTCAATATGACTTTAGACCACCAAACTCACAAGCCCTTTACCACCAGATACCCTCATATGATCCTAACCCACATCTACCATACCAACCACCCTATGAACCAAATGAACCATACATAGATCCACCCCAACCTCCATTGGATAACAATACACTCATCTCTAACATCATTGGTCTCACCTCTACACTGCAAAATCTTATATCCCGCATGAACCAACCTTCTACCTCCAATATTCAACCCTCAAGCTCTAGTGCACTTCCTTTTCACCCACATAATGATCTTTTCATCCTATCACCACCCTCCATGGAAGAGCACCCACATCCATCAATCCAAGAGCAAGATGATCCCAATTATGCTATTGATACAGAACAGGAAAGAAGGAATCATCTTCGTGAATCCATACTTCATAAAGAGCTAGAGGAGGCCCTACGGGTAAAGGTAGGAGAGACCTTTGATGATGAAAGGGTAGTTGAAAGGAGTTGTCATGGAAAGAAAATCATCGAGGATGAGTACAATTTTATACTTAAACAACTGGACAAAGCAGCCATTATTAAGAAAGAAGTGGTTGCAGTCTTAAGAGATGCTATATCTCCATTGGAAAGTCCAGTCACAAAGCCTCCTTCCACGGTGTTAGATGTTGATGTTAAGGAGAGCATACAACCTTCAAGACAGATCATTGTTGAAGACTTTGTAGAGGTTGCTCAAGAGATGGAGATTAAAGAAGAAGAAGCACAACCTCCCATGCCCTTGGTGAGAAATGAAGAAAAGATTGAACTGGAAGAAAGCTACCAAGAGGAAGAGGTTGAAATTAAAGAAGCTTGCAAAGAGGTAGAAGTTGTCAAAGAGCACAAGGGAGTGGAGCTTGAAATCACCTTGCCAAAGTTATTGGAGACCCCTCCCCCTAAGTTGCCATCATCCTTCACAATATTCAAGTGGGTAAAATTCATATCCCTTAGCTTTCTAATTCCACTTGAATATGGGCTACTGGAGACGGATGGTCAACTTAGAACTCTTTGTGGCATTAAGAGTAAGAGGAAGATGGTCAGTGGTAAGAATTGTCCTGCAAGGTTCATTATGGTTGACAGCCTTAAGTTTAAACGCAAAGGTTGGTGTAGAGCTCAATTGAATGGGTCTAGGAAACTGTTTGGTAGATGCAGTGAGAATTCAAATTACTTATCACCCAGCTGGAAAAATACAAATCCCAACAAAAAATGGGTGTAAAAGCAAGATTTGGGATCCTGGAATCTGCTCTGACATTTGTCACCCCGGGAGCCTAAGAATCTGTTTGAAGCTTCTTAAGGGCTTTACATGCCTAGTTTAGGACCCCGGAGGTTACTGGAGATACAAACATTGGTGGAGATTCCTGGATGAGTTCAAGCACAAGCCACTATAACAGGAAGCTCACCAAATGTCCAACTTAAGGACTTTAACTAAAAGTGTTAGGTGGGAGATAACCCACCATGGTATGATCGTTCCTTTTTCATTTTTATTTAGTCTTATTTGTTTTCAAGTTTTATTTTATTTTATTGTATTGAACCTGGAGTTTTGCATAACATTCATATTAGCATTGCATTCTGCATACTGCATTATTAAAAAAAAAAAAACACGCACGCGACGCGGCAGCGTCGCTGACGCGTCTGCGTCACTAGTGCGTTGTGAAGAAAAGAAAGTGAACAGAGAGTCACGTGAGAGCGTGGCTGTAGGCGTTCCCATGGCACAAATCGCCTCACACGACCGCGTCGCTGACGCGTCCGCGTCGCGTGCGAACACTGGCCTCCCACGCGACTGCGTCACTCACACGGCCGCGTGCCCTAGAATTCGACGTAAAAGAGGTGCACGACTGAAAGTTGTGCTAGAGTGGTGCTGGATTGGTGCTAAACGCACAATTCTTCCCACGCGGCCGCGCGACCGACGCGACCGCATCATATGCTTATAATGGCCACTCACGCGATCGCATGCCCCACGCGATCGCGTCACCCAACATTTGGCACTATTATGATTTTGAACAGAGAGTTGTGCGAGTGCGAGGCTACCCTCGCGCCATTAGCCTCGCGTGACCGACGCGACCGCGTCATTCAGTTTAAGCGCAAGTCACGCGACCGCGTGCCCCACGCGACCACGTCGCTTGCGCCGCACAGCTTATCCTAATTTGCCAAATATCTTATCTTTTCTCCCCCAATCCTAATTTTCCCTCCCTCCTTTCTTACTTACTTCTTCTTCCCTTCTTTCTCTTCTCATTCTTCTTATCTTTCATTTTATTTTACTTAATTTATTTGCATATTTCATTCATTGCATCTTAATTTTGTGCATATTTTTATTTTCTTTTCTAAATTCATTATTTTTCCTTTGGTGTTCAAATTTTCTTATATAACTGTTGCATCTTCTCTTGAATTATTTTGGGTGCTTAGTGACTTATTTTATTTTGGATAGGTAATATTATTTATATCAATGCCAATCTTTTATACCTGTATTAGTTTTACATTGACATGAATTTATATTATCTCTCCTTACCCACACTCTCTTCCCTATTTTTGCAAATTTTTGCACTCTTGTTTCGCCATGTACTTCTACTGTTTTCTCATTTGCATGTTGTAGCTACCATGTAATTGAGACCCTCATTCTTTGGCATTAACCTAACCATATTTTATTTTATCTTTATTTCTGGGTTACTATTCTTCTTTTTCTCTTCTTTCAGGCTGGCCACCGAAGACGAAAAAAGGGAGAAACTTCTAAAAGGGGAGACAAACAAGTCTATCTGCACAATCCCTGAAGAAAAGTGTCAGTTGAAGCAACCCGTCCGCTTGCACATCTTAGCATGCACCGAGGACGGTGCAATCTTTAAGTGTGGAGAGGTCGATACCGACTTTCAGGGGTTAGTTACCTTCTTTTCAAACACCATTGTTTTATTTTCTTTGTTTGTTCATTGTTGCATTTGCATGTTTGTTTGATTTTGTGCATATTTTACCACTTGGTTGAAGTAATATTTTCTTTTTCAAGAAACTTTTTATAGCATTTCACTAATTTGAATAAATTTTTTGTTACACTTGTTTGAAGAAATATTATACTGGAACATGGTTTAGAGCTTGAACACACAAAACCTGTGAGATTTTTTAGCCTATTTGAATTGGTTGCATTTTACCAACCAATATTTTATTTTTAGTGTGTATTTTTCTCTCTAAAATTGTGATATTTGTCTTGCTTAATTCTATGTTTTCATGGTTTGATGTATGCATACACTTACATGATTGAGGCCTTTGTTTCACTGAGCTTACATACCCATATGGCCTTACCTTTTCATTATTCTTTGCAAACCAATGTTGAGCCTATTATACCCCTTTGTTCTTTACTTTAGCACATCATTAACTCTAAGTGGAAAACAATAATATCCTTAATTTGAATCCTTGATTAGCTTAGACTAGTGAGAGTGCTCATGAATTAAGTATGGGAAAAGTTGAATTTAGAAACATTTGGTTTGAAAATTGAGTATGTTAGAATTTTCTAAAAATGTGAAAGAAATGTTTAGGACATGTTCATGCATTCAATAAATTAATCATATGCATTGAGAAAAACAAAAGAAAAAAAATAATATATAAATAATAAAGAGAAAAATGAAAAAAAAAAGTGCAAATAAGTAAAAGGGGACAAAATGCCCCAAAGTAAGTGGTGAAAGCAATGCATATGTACTGTACTTAAAATTAGAATGCATGAATATGTGGAAAACATGGTTAATGGATAGTTAGATGTTGTATTATGATTACATGGATTGTTTAAGTTAGGTGGAAAGTTTAAGTTAATTAAGGATTCAGATTTTAGTTCACTTTGCCAAATACAATCCTACCTTGACCCTAACCCCATTACAACCCTTAAAAGACCTCTTGATATGTGTATCTGTGCATTAAATTTTTGTTGATTGCTAGAAGAAAAGCAAGCCTTAGAAAACAAGGTTAGTAGAGGATTGAGAGAATCGAACCATTAAACACATGAGTGATTAGAGTGTATACACTTCCAGTGAGGGTTCGATGCTCAATTCCTTGTTCCCTGCTTTCATAAAGCTATTTTCTTCTTGCAAAGTCTATTTGTACTTCATTTTTATTATTTGAATTAGTGAAATCCAATTGCTATTTGTTCTTGGAAGATTTATTTACTTTCAACCAAGTAGGTAGAAACATTTTGCATGTAGTTGCATTCATATAGATAGGTTGCATTTCATATTAATCTACCATTCCTCTTCACTTTTATAGCTTCTCTTGAGCTTAGCATGAGGACATGCTAGTTTTTAAGTGTGGGGAGGTTGATAAACCACTATTTTATGGTTTATCTTGTGCTTATTTAAGTGGTTTTTATCAACTCTTTACCCACTTATTTATACTATTTGCATGAGTTTACATTCTCCTTCCTGATTTTTGTGCTATGATTGAAAACATGCTTCTTTGACCTTATATTTGCTAATATTAATCCTCTCTTATTACCATTAGATATCTTGATATGTGTGTTAAGTGTTTTCAGAGATTACAGGGCAGGAATGGCTTGGAGGATGGAAAGGAAGCATGCAAAAGTGGAAGGAATACAAGAAGTTGAACAAATTGCTAAGTTGTCTAGCCTGACCTCTTCGCATTCAAACAGTCATAACTTGAGCTACAGAGGTCCAAATGACGCGGTTTTAATTGTGATGGAAAGCTAACATCTAGAGATTCGATTTGATATTTAATAAGCCATAGTTGCCCTGACGATAGGTGACACGAATGCGTGCTCCATGCGGACGCGTCGTAGTGACGAAAATCAGCGTGTTTGAATTCTCAACCAGTGAATTCTGGGCTGTTTCTGACCCAGTTCTTGGCCCAGAAAACACAGATTAGAGGCTATAAAGTGGGGGAATGCATCCATTCATAAGGGAGCTCTCATAATTCACAATTATTAGGATTTAGATGTAGTTTTTAGAGAGAGAGGTTCTCTCCTCTCTCTTAGGATTTAGGATTTAGGATTTCTCTTAGTTTTAGGAGTGCCTCTCGCTCCCAGGTTCAATGTTCCTTTTATTTACTTTTCCAATTTAATTTATCAATATCCATGTTAAGATTTGAATATTTTATTTAATATAATTCGAGGTATTTCAGACTTATGATTGCTCTCTTCAATTTATTAATGCTCTCTGTTTATCCAAATTATTTTCATTCAAGTAGACTTTCTTCCCTTTTGGCTTTGGTTAAATAATTGGTGACTCTTGAGTTATCAAACTCATTGTTGATTGAAAATTGGAATTCTTCAAGAATTAATTCGAGTTCCAATAACTCTAACTTTTCCAAAGGAAAGGCTAGGATCTGAGGAATAAAAATTAATTCATCCACTTAACTTACCTTCATAGTTAGAGGTTAACAAAGTAGGAGTAAAATCCAATTCTCATTACAGTTGATAAGGATAACCAGGATAGGACTTCCAGTTATAATACCTTGCCAAGAGTTTATTTTATTATTATTATTTTATTTTTCTTATCATTCAACATACTACTTCCTTACTTTCTAAAACCCCTAATTTACAAGACTCATAACCAATAATAAGAACATACCTCCCTGTAATTCCTTGAGAAGACGACCCGAGGTTTAAATACTCGATTATCAATTTTAAAAAGGGGTTTGTTACTTGTGACAACCAAAACGTTTGTACAAAGGGATTTCTGTTGGTTTAGAAACTATATCTACAACGCGACTATTTTTATAAAATTCTTTACTAGCAAAAATCCTAACGTCACCAACTATGCTAAAAATCCGCTGAATGACGTGGACAAAGAGAATCAGATGCTACCATCCACCGACCCAGCCAAGTTTTCCAAACTCTACTGTGAGCTTCGCTTCCCTAAATATCAGAAGACGAATCTGAACATTGAGAAGAAACTAGTCCTTCCCAATGACGTCAGACGCGCCGATACTCACACGTGACCCACTTAAAGGCAAAACACTGGGGCGATTTCTGAGCTGTCCAGTCCCAAATCCAACTTGTTTCTGAGTGTATTTCATGCAGAATTAAAGTACAAGCAAAGGGGGGAGCAATTAGTTAGTCAACATAAGCCTTTAGTTAGTTTTCTAGAGAGAGAAACTCCATCTTCTCTCTAGAATTAGGTTAAGATTAGGTCAAATTGTCTTGGATCTAGGTTTTGATTATTGTTTTCATCTTGTTTCCTTTATAATTTCTTGTTTCTTGTTTCACCTTTTGAATTGGTAATCCACTTAGTTCCAGTGATGCATATGTCCTATAGAACTTGATCTAGCCTTTTATCCTTGGCCATTCTCCTGTTGAAGGACTCTGGATCATCTTGTAGTTGAGGAAGTTTGAGAACTTCTCTCACTTTGTCAAAATGGAAGTAAATAATCTTCCCTCTGACCATAGTTCGAAAGGAGTAGAAAGTAGTTCCTTCTAATCTTTGCTTTTCTGTCATCTACAGATTTGCATAAAATTCCTGGACCATGTTTCTTCCAACATGTATCTCAAGATTAGCCAGGACTTCCCAGCCTCTATTCTGGATCTGCTCTTGGATCTCCGGGTATTCATCTTCTTTCAGATTGAACCTAACTTCCGGGATCACTGATCTTCTGCACACAATTTTCAGAAGTTCTCATGCATCCAACGTGGTTTTGGATTGCTTTCTTTCTTGTCTCTTGAAGCGGTTTGTCTTCCTTTGGGTGCCATGAGATTAGTTTGTTTTAGCTCAGGGATCACGGAAATCACACCAAACTTAGAGATTTGCTTGCCCTCAAGCAAAATAAAAAGAAAGAAGATGAATAGATGGTGAGAAGGATTCGAATGATGGAGTAAAAGGGATGGCTGAGTGTATAAATAAAGGGGAGGGAGGGAATGGGTTCGAATTTTTTAGAAAAAGATATGATTTAAAAGATATGATTGATAAAAGATGAACATGATATGAAAAAGAGAAGATTGTTTTCAAAATTTAAGAGATATGAAAAAGATATGAGGAAGTTAAATCTGAATTTTTTGTTTATGCATCTAAGAAATAAAAGATAATATGAATGAATTAAAAAGATTTGAAAAAAATTGGAAAGGTGAATGAGTTTTTGAAAAAGAATTGAAAAGAATTGAAAGAGAATTAAAAAGAATTTATAAGATTATGAATTTTTGTTAATGGAAATTAAAAAATGAATGTTTGAAATGTTTGGATGCAGAAAATTTTGAATTAAAACATGAAAATTCGAAAAAAATTGAATCGGAAACGAAATAACTCTCCCCTAGCTGTTCTGGCGTTAAACGCCCAGAATAATACCCATTCTGGTGTTTAACGCCCATCTGGTGGCCATTTTGGGCGTTTAATGCCCAGCCAGGTACCCTGGCTGGCGTTAAACGCCAGAAATCCTTCTTTACTCGGCATTTTTCTGAATGCCCAGAATGATACATTTACTGGCATTAAACGCCCAGAATGGTGGCCATTCTGGCATTTAACGCCCAAATTGCCTCTTTACTGGTGTTTTGATGGCAGTGAGCTCTTTTTCTCTGTGATTCTTCTGCTTTATATTCTGAACCTTCATTTCCCTAACTTGTTCACTGAAAAGCATTAATAAACATGAACAACAAAATTAAATGCACTTATATAATTGTTATAAATATCTAAATTTTGAACGTGGTTGGGTTGCCTCCCAGTAAGCGCTTCTTTACGGTCTTTAGCTGGACTTTTACTGAGCTTTTTAATTTAGTCTCAGTTTTGAGCATTCTTGCTCAACATCACCTTCAAGATAATGTTTGATTCTCTGTCTATTAATAATGAACTTTTTGTCAGAATCAATATCTTGAAGCTCTACATAGCCATATGGTGACACACTTGTAATCACATACGGTCCCCTCCACCGGGATTTCAATTTCCCAGGGAACAATCTGAGACTAGAGTTAAATAGCAGGACCTTCTGTCCTTTCTCAAAGACTCTAGATGACAGCCTTTTGTCATGCCATTTTTTGCTTTTTCTTTATAAATTTTAGCATTTTCGAAAGCATTGAGTCTGAACTCCTCCAGCTCATTCAACGGGAGTAATCTTTTCTCTCCAGCTACCTTAGCATCAAGGTTTAGGAACCTGGTTGCCTAGTAGGCCTTGTGTTCCAGTTCTACTGGCAGATGACAGGTTTTTTCATACACAAGTTGGTATGGAGAGGTCCCTATAGGAGTCTTAAATGTTGTTCTGTATGCCCACAAAGCATCATCCAGACTTCTTGCCCAATCCCTTCTATGGGTTCTTACTGTCCTTTACAAGATTCATTTTAGTTCTCTATTTGAGACTTCAGCCTGCCCATTTGTCTGTGGATGATATGGAGTTTCCACTTTATGGTTAATTCCATATCGGACTAGAGTAGAGTCAAGCTGTTTATTTCAGAAATGAGTGCCTCCATCACTAATCAGTATCCTAGGGACACCGAACCTGCTGAAGATATGCTTCTCGAGGAACTTCATTACTGTCTTAGTATCATTAGTTGGTCTGTGGGTGTTGCAATTGCCTCTACCCATTTAGATACATAGTCTATTGCCACCAGAATATAAGTGTTTGAATATGATGGTGGGAAAGGTCCCATGAAGTCAACCCTCTATACATCAAACAACTCAATCTCTAAGATCCCTTGCTGAGGCATGGCATAACCGTGAGGCAGATTACTAGCTCTCTGGCAACTGTCACAGTTACGTACAAACTCTTAGGAGTCTTTATGGAGAGTAGGCCAGTAGAAGCCACATTGGAGAACCTTGGTGGCTGTTCGCTCACCTCCAAAATGTCCTCAATACTGTAATCCATGGCAATGCCATAGGATCTTCTGTGCCTCTTCTCTAGGCATACATCTACATATTACTCCGTCTGCATACCTCTTAAAGAGATATGGTTCATCCCACAAGTAGTACTTTGCATCAGAAATCAATTTTTTTGTTTGCTGCTTATTGTACTCTTTGGGTATGAATCTCACAGCTTTATAATTTGCAATGTCTGCAAACCATAGTACCTCCTAAATGGCAAAGAGTTTCTCATCCGGAAAGGTTTCAGAGATCTCAGTAGGAGGGAGGGACACTCCTATTACTGGTTCTATTCGGGACAGGTGATCTGCTACTTGGTTCTCTGTCCCTTTTCTGTCTCTTATTTCTATATCAAACTCTTGCAGAAGTAACACCCATCTTATAAGTCTGGGTTTTAAATCCTGCTTTGTGAGGAGATATTTTAGAGCAGCATGGTCAGTATACACAATCACTTTTGATCCTACTAAATAAGATATGAACTTGTCAATGGCATAAACCACTGCAAGAAACTCCTTTTCCGTGGTTGTGTAATTCTTCTGTGCGTCATTCAAAACACGGCTAGCATAGTAAATGATGTGCAGAAGCTTGTTATGCCTCTGTCCCAATACTGCACCAATGGTATGGTCACTGGCACCACACATTAGTTTGAATGGTAATGTCCAGTCTGGTGCAGAAATGACTGGTGCTGTGACTAGCTTAGCTTTCAGAGTTTCAAACGCCTGCAGACACTCTGTCTTAAAGATAAATAGCGTGTCAGCAGCTAGCAGATTGCTCAGAGGTTTTGCAATTTTTGAAAAATCCTTTATAAGCCTCCTATAGAATCTTGCATGCCCCAAAAAGCTTCTGATTGCCTTAACATTGGCAGGTGGTGGTAATTTTTCAATTACTTCGACCTTAGCTTGATCCACCTCTATTCCCTTGTTTGAAATTTTATTCCCAAGGACAATTCCTTCAGTCACCATGAAGTGACATTTTTCCCAGTTTAAAACCAGGTTAGTTTCTTGGCACCTTTTCAAAATAAGTGCTAGATGGTCAAGACAGGAGTTGAATAAGTCTCCAAATACTGAGAAGTTATCCATGAAGACTTTCAGAAATTTTTCTACCATATCAGAGAAGATAGAGAGCATGCACCTCTGAAAGGTTCCAGGTGCATTGTATAGACCAAATGGCATCCTTCTGTAGGCAAATACTCCAGAAGGACATGTGAATGTTGTCTTCTCTTGGTCTTGAGGATCTACCGCAATTTGGTTGTAACCTGAATAGCCATCCAAAAAGCAGTAGTATTCATGACCTGCTAGTTTCTCTAGCATCTGGTCTATGAATGGTAAAGGAAAATTATCTTTTCTGGTGGCTGTATTGAGTCTTCTGTAGTCAATATACATACGCCACCCTGTAACTATTCTTGTAGGAACTAGTTCATTCTTTTCATTATGAACCACTATCATGCCTCCCTTCTTGGGGCCAACTTGGATAGGGCTCACCCAGTGGCTATCAAAAATAGGATAAATAATACCAGCCTCTAGTAACTTAGTGACCTCTTTTTGCACGACCTCCTTCATGGCTGGATTCAGCCGCCTTTGTGGTTGAACCACTGGCTTAGCATCATCCTCCAATAGGATCTTGCGCATGAATATGGCTGGGCTAATGCCCTTAAGATCACTTATGGACCACCCAAGAGCTGTCTTGTGTGTCCTTAGCACCTGAATTAGTGCTTTCTCTTCCTATGGCTCTAAGGTAGAGCTTATGATCACAGGAAAAGTGTCATCTTCTCCCAGAAATGCATATTTCAGGGATGGTGGTAGTGGTTTGAACTCGGGTTTAGGAGGCTTCTCCTCTTCCTGAGGAGTTTTCAGAGGTTCCTTTGTTTCCTCTGGTTCCTCCAGATCAGGCTGAACAACTTTAAAAATATCCTCTAGCTCTGATTCTAGACTCTCAGCTATATTGACCTCTTCCACCAAGGAGTCAATAATATCAGCACTCATGCAGTCTTTTGAGGTGTCTGGATGCTGCATAGCTTTGACAACATTCAACCTAAACTCATCCTTATTGACTCTCATGGTTATCTCCTTTTTTTGGATGTCAATGAGGGTTTGTCCAGTTGCTAGGAATGGTCTTCCTAGAATGAGAGTTGCGCTCTTCTGCTCCTCTATTTCCAGCACTACAAAGTCAGTAAGAAAGGTGAATGGCCCAACCTTGACAATCATGTCCTCAATTACGCCTGATGGGATTTTAATGGAGCCATCAGCAAGTTGGAGGCATATCCGGGTTGGTTTAACTTCATCATCCAAACCAAGCTTTTTAATAGTGGACGCAGGTATTAGGTTGATACTTGTCCCAAGATCACATAGAGTTGTCTTGGTACAAGCACCCTCTAATGTGCATGGTATCATAAAGCTTCCGGGATCTTTAAGTTTCTCTGGTAAGCTTTTCAGAATGACTGCACTGCATTCTTCAGTGAGGAAAACTTTTTCAGTTTCTCTCCAATCCTTCTTATGACTTAAGATCTCTTTTATGAACTTAGCATAAGAGGGTATTTGCTCAAGTGCCTCTGCAAACGGAATCTTTATTTCAAGAGTCCTGAGATAGTCTGCAAAGCGGGCAAATTATTTATCTTGTTCCGCTTGGTGGAGTTTCTGAGGATAAGGCATCTTGGCTTTATATTCTTCAACCTTAGTTGCTGCAGGTTTACTTCCCACAGAAGTGGTTGGAGAAGCCTGCCTAAGGGGGTTGTTATCAGCACTTGCATGTGTCTGATCCCTTATTAGCGTTTGAACGCTAGAATTGGGTGCTTTTTGGGCGTTTAACGCTAGGTTGCCACCCTTTTCTGGCATTTGAACGCCAGAGTTGGCCATCCACTGGGCATTTAACGCCACTTTTCACCCTTTTCTAGCGTTTGAACGCCAGAATCATTCCTCTCTAGGCTCTTACTGTCCTCAGAGGAATTTTGGGTAGTGGGTTGGTCATCTTCTATCAGTTGTTCCTTTATTGGCTTTCTGCTGCCTTGAGTTGAAACATTCAATGTCTTCCCACTCCTTAAGTGAACAGCTTGGCATTCTTCTGTTATTTGTTTAGATAACTACTGTCTTATCTGATTTAATTGTTTTTCCATATTCTGGTTAGCATCTTTGGTTTCTTGCAGCATCTCTTTAAATTTTGCGAACTATTTTGTTATAATAAGCAATTGCTGATTGAGTTCAACAACTTGTTCTTGAGGACTAAATTCAGTGGATACTGCTTTAGCTTTTTCTTTCATAGAGGACCCACTACTTAAGTATAGATATTGATTCCTAGCAATTGTATCAATAAGCTCTTGAGATTCTTCAGTTGTCTTTCTCATGTGTATAGATCCACTAGCTGAGTGGTCTAGAGACATTTGGGCCTTTTCTGTAAGCCCATAGTAAAAGATGTCTAACTGCACCCATTCTGAAAACATTTCAAAGGGGCATTTCCTTAGCATCCCTCTGTACCTCTCCCACGCATTATATAGAGATTCATTTTCCTCTTGTTTAAAGCCTTGGATGTCCAGCCTTAGCTGTGTCATCCTTTTTGGAGGGAAATACTGATTCAGGAATTTGTCTGATAACTATTTTCATGTTCTTATGCTTGATGTGGTTTGGTTATTTAACCACCTCTTAGCTTGATCTTTTACAGCAAATGGAAACAGTAATAATCTATAGACATCCTGATCTACTTCTTTATCATGTACTGTGTCAGCAATTTTTAAGAACTATGCCAGAAACTCAATAGGTTCTTCCTGTGGAAGACCGGAATACTGGCAATTTTGCTGCACCATGATAATGAACTGAGGATTTAGCTCAAAACTGCTAGCTCTGATGGGGGGTATACAGATACGACTCCTATAGGAAGCATTAGTGGGGTTAGCATATGACCCCAGAGTCCTTCTGGACTGTTCATTTCCACTTAGGTCCATGATGGAGAAAATAAAATATTTTTGTTTGTAATTTATTTAATTAAGGATAAACCGAATTCAAAAGAAAATAAAATAAAATAATTGGAAAATAGAATATATATTTCAAAAACTAAAAGAAAGAGAAATAAAAGAAATTCGAATACTAAATGATTAATTAATTAAAAAGATTTAAAAAATTTTGGATATGATTTTCGACAAATGAAGAGAGAGAAAGTTGTTAGGAAATTTTGAAAAAAGATATGTCTTAAAATTAAAGATACTTGTAAGAAAATAAATAAATAAAAGAAAAGATTTGAAAAGGATATGATTTTAAAATTTTAAAGATTGAAACTTTCTTAACAAGGAAACACCAAACTTAAAATTTTTCAATCAAAATAATAAAATGGGACAAGTAATTCGAAAATTATGAATGAGAAAAGAAAAAGATTTTGAAAAATTTTATAAAGGTTTTTCGAAAAATGTAAAAAAAAAAAAAGAATTGAAAAAGATTTAAAAAGATAAATTTTAAAATTGAAATTCTAACTTGACTAACAAGAAACTACCAAATTTTAAAAATTTTGACTAAGTCAACCTAGGTAATTCGAAAATGATATGTAATTAAAGGAAAAAAATATAGTTTTTTTTTTAATTTAATGAGGAAAGATAAAAACAATAAAATGACACCAAACATAGAATTTTTAGATCAAAACAAAGAAAACAAACAAGAAAACTTTGAATGTCAAGATGAACACCAAGAATACTTTGAAGATCAAGATGATCACCAAGAACAAAATTTTGGAAATTTTTAAGAAAATAAAAACACAAAGGACACCAAACTTGAAAATTTTTATACTTTGAACACTAATAATTCGAAAATGCACAAGAAAAATAAGGAAAAACAAAAAATAAGAAAAACTAAAGATCAAACAAGGAAATTAAACAAGAACAACTTGAAGATCAATGAAGAACACAATGCATATATTTTCGAAAATTAAAGAGAAATTAAAACATGCAATTGACACCAAACTTAAAGCATGAAACTAAACTCAAACAGAAAAGTCAATTATCAGTTTATTAGAAATTTTCGAAAAAAATTTAGAAAAAGAAAATAAGGATTTTAAAATTTTAACAAAAACAATAATAGAAGACTCAATTTTAGTGACTCTAAACCAAAAAGATAAATTTTTCCTAATCTAAGTAACAAAATAAACCGTCAGTTGTCCAAATTCGAACAATCCCCAGCAACGGCGCCAAAAACTTGGTACACGAAATTGTGATTACACTTTTCACAACTCTGCATAACTAACCAGCAAGTGCACTGGGTCGTCCAAGTAATACCTTACATGAGTAAGGGTCGATCCCACGGAGATTGTCGGCTTGAAGCAAGCTATGGTTATCTTGTAATTCTTAGTCAGGAGATTCAAATGATATAATGGCTTTGTTTATGAAAGGTAAATAACATGAAATAAATAGTACTTGTGATTCAGTAATGAGAAACAGGCTGAGGTTCTGGAGATGCTATGTCGTCTAAATCTCTGCTTTCCTACTGTTTTCTTCTCCAAACACGCATGGCTTCCTTCAATGGCAAGCTGTATAATCCTCTCAGATAAAAAATACTAGGCACGGTCTCTGCACGGCTAATCAACTGTTGGATTTCTCGTCTCAGATGAAAAATACCAGGTACAGCTACCGCACGGCTAATCATCTGTCAGTTCTCACTAGCGTCAGAATAGGATCTCTCTATCCTTTTGAACACTATCACTGTGCCCAACATTCATGAGTTTGAAGCTCGTCACAGTCATCCCTTCCTAGATATTACTTGGAATACCACAGACAAGGTTTAGACTTTTTGGATCCCAGGAATGCTACCAATTGGTTCTAGCCTCTACCACGAAGATTCTAATCTCACGGACTCGGTCCATGGATCAGAGACTCAAGAGATACGCACTCAATCTATCGCCCAATGACTACGTTGAGCTCAGATAGAACGGGAGTGGTTGTCAGGCATGTATTTATAGAATTGAGAATAATGATGAGTGTCACGAATCATCAGATTCTCTATATTGAAGTACGGGTGAGTATCTTAGAATAGAATCAAGCGTGATTGAATAGAAAACAGTAGTAATTGCATTAATCCATTGAAACACAGCAGAGCTCCTCACCCTCTCCTATGGGGTTTAGAGACTCATGCCATAGAAGATTCAATATCAAATGTAAAAAATGTCATAAGTTGTAAACTAAATCTCTAAAAGTAGTTTTTATACTAAACTAGTAACTTAAGTTTACAGAAAATGAGTAACTAAGTGCAGAAAGTACAGAAATCCACTTCCGGGACCCACTTGGTGAGTGTTTAGGATGAGCTCTCAAGCTTTCAAGTGCATATGCCTCGAGTTGGTGTTAAACGCCACCCTGGGTGCCAGAATGGGCGTTTAACGCCAAGAATTATGCCAGTTCTGGCGTTTTACGCTAGAAAGTTTTTGGCTGGCCTTCAACGCCAGTTTGGGCCATCAAATCTCGGGCAAAGTATAAACTATTATATATTGCGGGAAAGCCGAAGATGTCTACTTTTCAACGCAATTGATAGCGCACCAATTGCGCTTCTGTAGCTCCCGAAAATCCACTTTGAGTGCAGGAGGGTCAGAATCCAACAGCATCTGCAGTCCTTTTTCAGCCTCTGAATCAGATTTTTGCTCAAGTCCCTCAATTTCAGCCAGAAAATACTTGAAATCACAGAAAAATACACAAACTCATAGTAAAGTCCAGAAATGTGATTTTTGAATGAAAACTAATAAAAATATAATAAAAAGTAACTAAAACATACTAAAAACTATGTAAAAACAATGCCAAAAAGGGTATAAATTATCCACTCATCAGTAGGACTAGTTGACCCATGTCGTCTCACAAAAATATTGTCCTGACCTCTTCCAAAGTCCCCGATGGCATGTTGGACTGGCTGGACTCCCTCGTGTTGATGTGTGTCTCTGTGGTAAATACTGAGTATTGTGTAGAGCTGAGGAAACATCACAGGATTTGTAGTAGTCAGGAATAGGAGAAAGATTACGAGCTAGTAGCGCCTGATCCCGATGAGAGGGTTTGTTTCCTGATCTCGGTCCAGGGGGAGCGTCTCTTCTTTTATGCCTATGACTATTTTTTCAGCCAGCTGAACATTACTTTTCCTTTTACTCCTTTTGAGACCAATTTGTTGTGGTCGTGCAATGTATCTCCATCCCAGCTTCACCCGAATTCGTAGAGCTTCCTTAAGATCTTTCAATTACTATATCAAGAGTTGGATGCTAAACCATCTCAAACCCTTTTTCTTTACCTTTTTGTTTTGTCTAAACCCGGGGTGGCTAAGAAGAAGGCTGCTTGGGTATCTTTCTGAGCTGCCCAGGGAAAGAAAGTTTTTCGATGTATGATGAATCTTTTCGCGATTTCAGGAACTATTTTTTCATGGTGCGAGCTGTTGAAGGAGCCCGGCCTTTCTTTTTGGATGAGAATGGCGAGCCCAGCTTTCCTTTAGAATGGTAAAAGAATGTAGTGGTGTCTAGATATACTTGGGAGATGTTGGATGAAGTTGAGCAAGCCTTTGTAACTGTGTTGGAAGAGAACTGGGGGCAACCTCCCCATCTTGATACAAAGAAATTCCTAGGAAATCCCTCACTTCTCCGAGATGAGCTGGGTAGTGGTCGACTTCTTTTGTATCTGTTGTGCTTGTTTATTTTGTCGAGTTTATTCCTTTTTTTCCAATTTATAACTTGGTTTCTTGCAATGTATTTTCAGAGATTATTAAAAACAATGACTCCATGAAGGCCTTTAAGAAGGCGAGAAAGGCTACAGCTGCCCAGAACATCTCGGCTAAGGCGGCTGGGGAAGGATCTTCTCAGGTTCCTCCTAAAAAGCCGATATCTAGAACTTCTAGGCCGAGGAAGATGATTCCTACTCCTCAGGTCCACTTGGTTGATCCTCCCCAGGCCTCTGCTGCTACCTCTTCTCCTACTGCCATCCCTCCTCCAAAAAGACAGAGGACTATTGAGTCTTTCAATTTGGATGCCCCCGACTTTAATGCTGTTGGGTTTGTTGATCAACAAATTGCTCCTTATGGTGTTGTTCATACTGACGATGTATCTATTCTTCGTCATTTGGACTTCATTATCCGGAGCAGTATAAAAATGGCAAACATGGGGGCAGCGTTATTTCGGACTGCCCAGGATGTTCCAGTTCACGTGACAAAGGCTTTTATGGAGGAGGCCAAGTTGGAATATGACAGGATCAAGGGGTTAAAGGAGGAGCTCGAGGTGAAGGTGGCTAAGTTGGAAAAGGAGTTGGAAGGTAAGAAGACTCGGGCTACTGCTGCGGTGGCTTCTGCAAACCGGGCTGAGGAGATGGCACAAAAGCATAAGGAGAGCTATGTCCTGACTTTGTGGCGAGATGATAGGGCTCAGGGAGAGGTTGGAGTCTGCTCAGGCTGACTACACTGAGCTCCAGGGCCATCTTGTAGGTAGCGTGAATGCTACTTATGAGAATTTGAAGGCTCAAGTTCGAGTTCTTGCGCCCATGCTCGACCTCACCCTATTCAACTTCGACAACATTGTAGAAGATGGTAAGATTGTCCCTGATGGCCCGGATGATGACGATGTAGATGTAGACCCTCCTCCTCTGCCATCTGCCAAAGCCTCTGCTGCCCCGGCTTCTTCAACTCCTATTACTGAGGTCGGCCAGCCGGAGTCCGACCTTGACGTCCAGATCTTGAATCGGGATGATGGGACTGTAGATGCAATTCCTACGAGGATCATCTATCCTTCATTGACTCAAGATGCTGCTCCCGATGAGAACCTGGATCTTTGATGAATTTTTTTCGATGATTTGTACAGCCTGGTCTGTGGGCTTTTAAACTCTTATTTCTGTAACTTGTGCTCTACTTGACTTGGATATTTTGGTTGCTTTTCTATAGCAACTCTATATAGAAAAACAAAGTAGTTTCTTTAAGCACTTGAGGTCGGCTTTTTCGGGTGGCCTCTTGAGCCTTTTATTATGCCAGCTTTGTTCTTTTGTGATATGCTTTGTATGCAGCTTTGTTCAGCACTTCCAGACATCTTTAGAGTGTTGGCATCTTGATGCCCAACCTCTTTTGATATACTTTTATTTTGCTTTCTGCATTTTAGTCGAAATGGCTTTTGAGGCTAGCTTTGTTCGACTTATTCTTTGTAGTACTCCCATGGTAGGTCGATTTTGGTGAAGTTATAGTTGAGCCGTTCCCCTTCTAGCGTATGTTTTTCACTAGGCTTTTTTAGTAATCCCTTGGGTTTACTATTTTACAACTCTTTCACTTGGAATTGGCTTTAGGCCGACTACTTCATCTCGGTCCACTCTAAGTTATTTCTAGTAATCCATTTTATTTAGACCTTGTTAGGTCTCTTTTTATGGATTACTTCTTTATAATGTTTTGTAGCTTTGTCGGGTCGACTTCATCATGTCGGTCTCTTCTAAGTTATTTCTAGTAATCCATTTTATGTGGACCTTGTCAGGTCTCTTTTTATAGATTACTTCTTTATAACTTTTTGTAGCTTTGTCGGGCTGACTTCATCATGTCGGTCCCTTCTAAATTATTTCTAGTAATCCATTTTCAGGGCTGGCTAGGCCTATTTTCTATGGGTTACTTTTTATAACTTTTTGTCGCTTTAATCTGGTCCAACTTCTTTTTTGTCTGTCCATTCTAAGTTATTTCTAGCAATCTTTTTTTTATTTCAGACCTCGTCAGGCCTCTATTCATGGTTCGCTTTTTATAACTTCTTACATTATTCTGTTTTTGTCAATCTGTAGCTTTATAATCGGGTGATGAATTTTTGCATTTCAGATTAATGCGTCTTGACAAAGAGGATTTGTAGAAAATCTGAAAAAAACTTTATTCCAATAGAAAATTTGCAAATATATACATGTGGGTGCTCACCCTCCTTAAATTAGGTAATTTGTAGATCTTGGCTTGGCGCCTCATTAAAAAACCTTTTTTAGGAAAAAAAGTGCACCTTTGTCCTAAGATCCTTTATTACCTTTTAACTATAATACCTTCTTAGGTTGCAGGCGTGCCATGACCTTGGTAGCTCTCGCCCCTCGAGTTCGAACACTTTGTAGTAGCCCTTTACCAATACTTCTATGACTCGGTAGGGTCCTTTCCAGTTAGCCGCCAGCTTCCCCTCTCTAGGTTGACTTGTTCCGATATAATTTTGAATTAGAATGAGGTCATTGTTGGCGAAGCTTCGCTGTACTACCTTTCGATTGTACCTTGAGGCCATGCGTCGTTTTAACGCTTCTTCTCTTATCCGAGATTTTTCTCGGACTTCTAAGAGTAGGTCAAGCTCTTCCCTTTGAAGTTAGGGGTTGGCTTCTTCACTATAGAGGATCGTTTTAGGAGATCCTTCTTCGACTTCTACCGGTATCATTGCCTCCATTTCATAGGCCAATCGGAAAGGTGATTCCTTTGTGGTGGAATGTGGAGTTGTCCGATATGCCCATAGGAATTGTGGGAGCTCTTCAGCCCAGGCTCCCTTTGCGTCCTGTATTCTCTGTTTTAATGCAGCCAATATGACTTTATTGGCGGCTTCTACCTGTCCATTAGCCTGGGAATGTTCTACGGAACTGAATTAGTGTTTTATTTTCAAGTCGGCCACTAATTTTCTAAAGCCTGCGTCTGTGAATTGAGTGCCATTATCTGTGGTAATGGAGTAAGCAACCCCAAATTTTGTGACAATATTTCTATATAGAAATTTTTGACTTCTTTGAGCAGTGACGTTAGCTAGGGGGCTCTGCCTCAATCCACTTTGTGAAATAGTCTACCCCTAAGATGAGGAACTTGACCTGTACTGATCCTTGAGGGAAGAGCCCAAGGAGGTCGAGTCCCCATTTTGTGAATGGCCAGGGTGAGGTTACCCTGATGAGTTCCTCTGGTGGGGCGATGTGGTAATTAGCATGTTTCTGACATGGTGGACATGTCTTTACGAATTCTGTTGCTTCTTTTTGCAAAGTCGGCCAATAAAATCCGGGTCGGAGTACTTTTTTGGCAAGAGCTCGAGCTCCGAGATGGTTGCCACAGATGCCACTGTGTACTTCTTCTAAAACATCCTTTATGATGGAAGTCGGCACACATTTTAACAGTGGTGTTGAAATCCCTCTCTTATATAGGGTATTGTTTATGATGGCATAGTATTGTGCCTCCCGTTTTAACTTCTTCGACTCCTTCTTATCTGTAGGGAGTGTTTCTATTTTGAGGTAGTTAATTATAGGAGTCATCCATCCCCTAATCCAGACCTATTATGGCTAGGACCTTTTCTTCTTCCAAGATTGACGGGTTCTGTAGTATCTCCTGGATGAGGCTGAAGAACTGAAGATTGATGGTTTAGAAGTTATAGTAAACTCTTGTTGCAAGTATAGTTACTAAACCAAGCAATCAACCTTTCTTACAAACGTTTTGGTTGTCACAAGTAACAAACCCCTTTAAAATTGATAACCGAGTATTTAAACCTCGGGTCGTCTTCTCAAGGAAATGCAGGGAAGTATGTTCTTATTATTGGTTATGAGTCTTGTAAATTGGGGGTTTTTGAAAGTAAGGAACCAGTATGTTAAATGATAAGAAAAATAAAATAGTAATAATAAAATAAACTCTTGGCAAGGTATTAGAACTGGAAGTCCTATCCTAGTTATCCTTATCAATTGTGATGAGAATTGGATTTTAATCCCACTTTGTTAACCTCTAACTATGAAGGTAAATCAAGTGGACTAATTAGTTTGATTCTCAAGTCCTAGTCAATTCCTATGGAAAGACTAGAGTTATTAGAGCAACTCCCAATTTCAACCACTACTTTATTTGACAACTCAAACGTTACCAATTACTTAACCAAAGCCAAAAGAAAAGAGAATCTACTCGAATGAAAATAATTTGGATAAATCGAAAGCATTCATAGCATAAATAAAACAATCATAAAATGAAATACCTCAAATTATATTAAATAGAATATTCAAATCTAACATGAAAAAGTTCATAAATTAAATTGGAAAAATAAATAAAAGGAACATTGAACCTGTAATGAAGAAGAAATAATCCTAAATCCTAAAACTAAATCCTAAGAGAAAGGAGAGAACCTCTCTCTCTCTCTAAAAACTACATCTAAAACTAAAAATTATGAATTATGAACTTTTTTCTGAATGGATGCATTCCCCTACTTTATAGCCTCTAATATGTGTGTTCTGGGCTGAAAACTGGGTCAAAAATAGCTCAGAAATCACCCCCTATGATTTCTGTTACGTTCAGGTCGCGGGAAAGTGACGCGGAGGCGTCGTCCACACGTCCGCGCGGATTGAAGTTTGTAGATGCGACGCAGGCGCGTCATTCACGCGTTCGCGTCGCCTAACTTCAGATCAGCTATGGCAAATTATATATCAAATCGAAGCCCCGGACGTTAGCTTTCCAACACAACTGGAACCACATCATTTGGACCTCTGTAGCTCAAGTTATGATTGTTTGAGGGGGTTAGACTTGGATAGCTGAGGCTTGGTTCTTCTCCATCTTCTTGGTGAGAGTTGCCGATTGTACAGTGATCACTTTGTTTTGAGATAACAAAGCATCCATAGAATTGAGCTCCATCACTCCTCTTCTTGTAGTTTTATCTAAGGCATAGAAGTACTCATTTTCAGCTATAGTTTCTATGACATCAATGGCTTCTTCAATGGTCTTCTTCTTGTTGAGCGAGTGATAAACCCATATTTTATGATATATTTTGTGGTTAGTATGAGTGATTTAATCAATCCTTCACCTACTTATTCATATTAATTGCATGGTTTTACTTTTCATCCCTTATTATGTGATGTATGTGAAAAACATGTTTCCTATGCTTTAAAATTAATTATTTTAATTACCCTTTATTTCCATTCGATGCCGTGATTCGTGTGTTGAATAGTTTTAGATCTACTAAGGCAAGAATGAATTAAAGGATGGAAAGGAAACATACAAAAATGGAAGGAAAGTACAGAACGGAGTTTTTGAAGAAATTGGCAGCCACGCGATCGCATGGGCGACGCGACCGCATGCCAGCGCGAAAAGACGTTGACGCGGCCGCATGACTGATGCGACCGCGTGCCTTGAGCGAAACACATATGACGCGGACGCATGACTAAGGCGACCGCGTGACAAGGAAAAACTCCCAATGGCGTGACCGCGTGACCCACTCGGACGCGTGACAGAGGCCACGCATCAGAAATTGCGGAAAATGCTCATAGCGATTTCTGAAGCCCTTTTTGCCCCAAATCCAAGTCTAGAAGGCATAGACCAGAGGTTATGAAGTGGGGGAATGCATCCATTCAAGGGGAGTGTCCAATTAGTTAGTTTTCCATGATTTAGATTTAGTTTTGAGAGGGAGATTCTCTCCTCTCTCTTTAGGATTAGGATTTAGATTTAGGATTTTATGCGCTTTCAGGATTATCTCTTTTTACCAGGTTCAATATTCCTTTTTATTATTTTTCCAATTTTATTTATGAATTCTTCTATGTTACAGATTACTCTTTGAATTAATGTTATTTGAGGTATTTCAGTTTACAATTGCTTTCTTTTATTTATGTTACTTTTATCCCCAATCTGAAGACATTTTTATTCCAGTAGTTTTACTTTCCCCCTTTTGGTCTTGGTTAAGAAATCAGTAACTTAAGATTTATCAAACTCAAACATGATTGATAATTGTTATCTTTGCTAATTGAATTGAACTTCAATAATCCCAATTTTCCTTAGGGATTAACTAGGATTTGAGGATCTAACTAATTAGTCACTTGACCTTCCCTTGCTCTAGCAAAGGTTAACTAAGTGGAATTAAGATTTGTTTTTCATCATCATTGATAAGGATAACTAGGATAGGACTTCTAATCTCCCATACCTTGCCAAAAGTGTGTTTTACAGTTATTTATTTAAATTACAGTCTCTTACTTACTTTAATTGCAATTTAAATTACATGTTCCTCATCTTCAAAACCCCAATTTACAATCTTCATAACCAATAATAAGAACATACTTCCCTGCAGTTCCTTGAGAAGACGACCCGAGGTTTGAATACTTCGGTTATCAATTTATTTAGGGGTTTGTTACTTGTGACAACCAAAACATTTGTAAGAAAGGTTGATTGCTTGGTTTAGTAACTATACTTACAACGAGTATTTATTATAACTTCTAAACCATGAATCTTCGGTTCTTTCAGCGAGCCTCCTGAAGAATGATCTACGGCTTGCTTTGACTCATATGTTAACTCCTCATAGAAGATGTGCAATTGCACCCACTCGTTGAACATATCTGGAGGGCATTTCCTTGTCAAGTCTTTAAATCTCTCTTAGGCCTCATAAAGGGTTTTATCATCTTGCTATCTGATGAGCGGATAATTTATACACTTTTGGCATTGTTTTTAGTATGTTTTTAGCATGTTTTAGTTAGTTTTTATTATATTTTTATTAGTTTTTACTTAAAATTCACTTTTTTGGACTTTACTATGATTTTGTGTGTTTTTCTGTGATTTCAGGTATTTTCTGGCTGAAATTGAGGGACCTGAGCAAAAATCGATTCAGAGGCTGAAAAGGACTGCAGATGCTACTGGATTCTGACCTCCCTGCACTCGAAGTGGATTTTCTGGAGCTACAGAAGCCCAATTGGTGCGCTCTCAATTGCGTTCGAAAGTAGACATCCAGGACTTTCTAGCAATATATGATAGTCCATACTTAGCCCAAGATTTGATGGCCCAAACCGGCGTTCATAATCAGCATCAGAATTCCCAGCGTTAAACGCTGGAACTGGCACCAAAGTGGGAGTTAAACACCCAAACTAGCACAAAAGCTGGCGTTTAACTCCAGGAAAAGTCTCTACACGAAAATGCTTCAATTCTCAGCCCAAGCACACACCAAGTGGGCCCGGAAGTGGATATTTACGTCATTTACTCATTTTTGTAAACCCTAAGCTACTAGTTCTCTATAAATAGGACCTTTTGCTATTGTATTTGAAGTCGAATCTTTGAGTAGTTCTATGCTACCTTAGATCACATTTTGGGGCTGGCCTCACGGCCATGCCTAGACCTTGTTCTTATGTATTTTCAACGGTGGAGTTTCTATACACCATAGATTAAGGTGTGGAGCTCTACTGTACCTCGAGTATCAATGCAATTACTATTGTTCTTCTATTCAATTCAGCTTGTTCTTGTTCTAAGATATTACTTGTTCTTCAACTTGATGAATGTGATGATCCGTGACACTCATCATCATTCTCACCTATGAACGTGTGCCTGACAACCACCTCCGTTCTACCTTCGATTGAGTGTTTATCTCTTGGATTCCTTAATCAGAATCTTCGTGGTATAAGCTAGAATTGATGGCGGCATTCTTGAGAATCCGGAAGGTCTAAATCTTGTCTGTGGTATTCTGAGTAGGATTCAAGGATTGAATGACTGTGACGAGCTTCAAACTCGTGATTGTGGGACGTTAGTAACAGACGCAAAAGAATCACTGGATTCTATTCCGACATGATCGAGAATCGACAGATGAATAGCCGTGCTGTGACAGAGTGCGTTGAACATTTTCACTGAGAGGATGGGATTGTAGCCACTGACAATGGTGATGCCCAACATACAGCTTGCCATGGAAAGGAGTAAGAAGGATTGGATAAAGACAGTAGGAAAGCAGAGAGATGGAAGGGAGAAAGCATCTTCATACGCTTATCTGAAATTCTCACCAATGAATTACATAAGTATCTCTATCTTTATTTTATGTTTTATTTATCTTTTAATCATTCATCATCCATAAACATTTGAATCCGCCTGACTGAGATTTACAAGATGACCATAGATTGCTTCATACCAACAATCTCCGTGGGATCGACCCTTACTCGCGTAAGGTTTATTACTTGGACGACCCAGTGCACTTGCTGGTTAGTTGTGCGAAGTTGTGATAAAGAGTTGAGATTACAATTGAGCGTACCATGTTGATGGCGCCATTGATGATCACAATTTTGTGCACCAAGTTTTTGGCGCCGTTGTCGGGGATTGTTTGAGTTTGGACAACTGACGGTTCATCTTGTTGCTCAGATTAGGTAATTTTAATTTATGTTTAAGCCTTTTTACTTTTTATTTTTGAAAAATTCAAAAAAAAAAATTATTTGTTCTTCAGAGTTTTTAAGAATGAATTATAGAGTTTCATGATGATTTGTTGAAGTCTGGCTGGTTGTGAAACCATGTCTAATCTTTTGGACCGAGGTTTCAACTTATCATCACAAGAGCTTGTTGATTTCTATCAATTTTGCTGTTGTGAGCAATGATCTGCTAAAGCTTGGCTGGCCATTGGCCATGTCTAGTGTTTTGGACCGAAGCTTTCTTTGAAAGCTTGGCTGGCTAGTAAGCCATGTCTAATTCCTGGACCGAAGTTTTAAACTAGCATTGCAATGATTCCTGGAATTCTCATTAAGAATTTTGAACCCTTATTTTTTTTCTTTTCCACTCAATTTTCAAAAAAAAAAAAGCACAAAAAAAGTATAAAATCATAAAACCAAAAATAATTTTATGTTTCTTGTTTGAGTCTAGTGTCTAATTTTAAGTTTGGTGTCAATTGCATTCATCTAATTTTCGAAAAATTCATGCATTATGTTCTTCATTGATCTTCAAGTTGTTCTTGATGATTTCCTTGCTCTGATCTTTAAATTTTCTTGTTTTGTGTGTTTTGTTGTTTTTCATATGCATTCTCAATTCGTTAGTGTCAATAGTATACAAACTTCTAAGTTTGGTGTCTTGCATGCATTGTTTGTTTGATTTTAGTTTTCCATGTTTAGTTGCATTTCGATTAAAAATCCAAAAAAAAATTTTTAAAATGTGTCTTTTCAAGTCAATAATACAGAGAATTGAAGATTCAGAACATGCTGCAGAGGAATTACACAGAAAAAGCTGGGCGTTCAAAACGCCCAGTGAAGAAGGAAAACTGGCGTTTAAACGCCAGCCAGGGTACCTGGCTGGGCGTTTAACGCCCAAAAGGGTAGCATTTTGGGTGTTAAACGCCATAATGGATACCATTCTGGGCGTTTAACGCCAGGATGACACAAGAGGGAAGATTTTGTTTTTAATGCACATTTTTTTTAAGTTTTCAAAATTTTTCAAAATCAAATCTTTTTCAAATCATATCTTTTCAATCATATATTTTCAAAATCAATTTCTTTCCATTTTCAAAAATACTTGTTAACAATTAATGATTTGATTCAAGAATTTCAAGTATGTTGCCTTTTCTGTTGAGAAAGGTTTAATGTTTGAATCATATCTTTTCTTGTTAGCCAAGTCATTAATTTTAAAAATCAAATCTTTTTAAAATTATTTTTCAATCATATCTTTTTAAAACCATAACTTTTCAATCATATCTTCTTAATCACATCTTTTTCAAAATTAAATTTTCAATCATATCTTTTTGATTTCTAATTTCAAAATCTTTTTAAAAAATCACTTTATTTCTTTCCCAACTCTAATTTTCGAAAATCATTCTTCAATTTTTCAAAATTATTTCAAAATATTTTACTTTAATTTCGAAAATTCTTCCCCTCTTCTCACATCCTTCTATTTAAGGACTAACACTCCTCCACTATCAATAATTCGAACTCTATCCCTCTTGATAAGTTCGAATTCTTCTCTTTCTACCTCTTCCTTCTATTCTTCTTTGCCTCTGACACCTCAAGGAATCTCTATACTGTGACATAGAGGATTCCATACTTTCTTGTTCTCTTCTCTTTCATATGAGCAGGAGCAAAGACAAAAGCATTCTTGTTGAGGCTGACCCAGAACCTGAAAGGACCTTGAAGCGAAAGCTAAGAGAAGCTAAAGCACAACTCTCTGGAGAGGACCTAACAGAAATCTTCAAACTAGAAGAAGATATGGCAGCCAAAAACAATAACAATGCCAACAATGCAAGGAAGGTGCTGGGTGACTTTACTGCACCTACTCCCGACTTCTATGGGAGAAGCATATCTATCCCTGCCATTGGAGCAATCAACTTTGAGCTTAAGCCTCAATTAATTTCTTTGATGCAACAGAATTGCAAGTTTCATGGACTTCCATTAGAAGATCCTCATCAGTTTTTAGCTGAATTCTTACAAATCTGTGACACTGTCAAGACCAATGGGGTTGACCCTGAGGTCAATAGACTTATGCTATTCCCTTTTGCTGTAAGAGACAGAGCTAGGATATGGTTGGATTCACAACCTAAGGAAAGCCTGAACTCTTGGTTCAAGCAATACAGAAAAGAACCCAAAGGGAGAGTGCAAGGCCATAAACACAATCAACATGGCCGAATTTGGAGAGGAGGAAGAGGCAGTGATCGCCACTGAGGAAGACCTCAATGGACGTCCACTGACCTCCAATGAGTTTCCTAATGAGGAACTATGGGAATCTGAGGCTCACACTGAGACCATAGAGATTTCATTGGATTTACTTTTACCATTCATGAGCTCTGATGAGTATTCCTCCTCTGAAGAGGATGAAGATGTTACTGAAGAGCAAGTTACTAAGTACCTTGGAGCAATCATGAAGCTAAATGACAAGTTATTTAGTAATGAGACTTAGGAAGATGAACCCCCTTTACTCACCAAAGAACTGGATGACTTGACTAGGCAGAGATTACCTCAAAAGAGACAGGATCTTGGGAAGTTCTCAATACCTTGTACCATAGGCACCGTGACCTTTGAGAAGGCTCTGTGTGACCTAGGGTCAAGTGTAAACCTCATGCCTATCTCAGTAATGGAGAAGCTAGGGATCTTTGAGGTACAAGCTGCAAGAATCTCACTAGAGATGGCAGATAATTCAAGAAAACAAGCTTATGGACTTGTAGAGGATGTCTTGGTAAAGGTTGGAGACCACTACATCCCTGCTAATTTCATAGTCCTAGAGACTGGGAAGTGCATGGATGAATCCATCATCCTTGGCAGACCCTTCCTAGCCACAGCAAAAGCTGTGATTGATGTTGACAAAGAAGAATTGATCATTCAAGTGAATGAAGAATCCCTTGTGTTTAAGGCTCAAGGATATCCCTCTGTAACCATGGAGAGGAAGCATGAAGAGCTTCTATCAAAACTGAGTCAAACAGAGCCCCCACAGTCAAACTCTAAGTTTGGTGTTGGGAGGCCACAACCAAACTCTAAGTTTGGTGTTGAACCCCCACAGTCAAACTCTAAGTTTGGTGTTGGGAGGTTCCAACATTGCTCTGAACATCTGTGAGGCTCCATGAGAGCCCACTGTCAAGCTACTGACATTAAAGAAGCGCTTGTTGGGAGGTAACCCAATGTTATATCTATCTATTTTCCATTGTTATTTTATGTTTTCTGTAGGTTGATGATCATGTGAAGTCACAAAACAATTGAAAAAGCAAAAACAGAATGAAAAACAGAGAAAAAATAGCACACCCTGGAGGAAAAGCTTGCTGGCGTTTAAACGCCAGTAAGGGCAGCAAATGGGCGTTTAACGCCCAGTCTGGCACCATTCTGGGCGTTTAACGCCAGAAAGGGGCACCAGACTGGCGTTTAACGCCAGGAATGGGCAAGGAGCTGGCGTTAAACGCCAGAAAAGGGCAGCAGCCCGGTGTTTAATGCCAGAATTGGCAGAAAGGGCATTTTTGCACGCCACTCGGTGTAGGGATGAGCTATCCTTGACACCTCAGGATATGTGGACCCCACAAGATCCCCACCTACCCCACCACTCTCTCTCTTCTTCACCCATTCACCAATCACCTCAATACCTCTTCCCCAAAAATCCCTCACCTATCAAATCCCACCATTCTCTTCACCACTCCCATCCATCCTTCATAAAACCCCACCTACCTCACCATCCAAATTCAAACCACTTTCCCTCCCAAACCCACCCATACTAGCCGAACCCTACACCCCTCTTAACTCCTATATAAACCCATCTTCACTCCTTCATTTTCACACAACCTCAACACCACTTCTCCCCCTTGGCCGAACCACAAAGCCTCCTCCATCTCCTCCATTTTTCTCCTTCTTCTACTCTTCTCTTTCTTCTTTTGCTCGAGGACGAGCAAACCTTCTAAGTTTGGTGTGGTAAAAGCATTGCTTTTTGTTTTTTCATAACCATTTATGGCACCTAAGGCCGGAGAAACCTCTAGAAAGAGGAAAGGAAAGGCAAAAGCTTCCACCTCCGAGTCATGGGAGATGGAGAGATTCATCTCAAGGGTGCATCAAGACCACTTCTATGAAGTTGTGGCCATGAAGAAGGTGATCCCCGAGGTCCCTTTTAAACTCAAAAAGAGTGAATATCCGGAGATCCGACATGAGATCCGAAGAAGAGGTTGGGAAGTTCTTACCAACCCCATTCAACAAGTCGGGATCTTAAAGGTTCAAGAGTTCTATGCCAATGCATGGATCACCAAGAACCATGATCAAAGTGTGAACCCGAACCCAAAGAATTGGCTTACAATGGTTCGGGGGAAACACTTAGACTTTAGTCCGGAAAATGTAAGGTTGGCAATCAACTTGCCCATGATGCAAGGAGATGAACACCCCTACACTAGAAGGGTCAACTTTGATCAAAGGTTGGACCAAGTCCTCATAGACATTTGTGAAGAGGGCGCTCAATGGAAGAGAGATTCAAGAGGAAAGCCGGTTCATTTAAGAAGGCATGACCTCAAGCCCGTGGCTAGGGGATGGTAGGAGTTTATCCAACGTTCAGTCATTCCCACTAGCAACCGGTCCGAAGCTACTATAGACCAGGCCATCATGATTCATAGTATCATGATTGGAGAGGAAGTAGAAGTTCATGAGGTTATATCCCAAAGAACTCTATAAGGTGGCGGACAAGTCCTCTACCTCGGCAAGGTTAGCCTTCCCTCATCTTATTTGTCACCTCTGTAATTCAGTTGGAATTAACATAGAGGGAGACATCCTCATTGATGAGGACAAGCCCATCACTAAGAAAAAGATGGAGCAAACAAGAGATTCCACTCATGGACATGAGCATGAGGAAATTCCTCATCATGAAATCCCTGAGATGCCTCAAGGGATGCACTTTCCCCCACAAAACTATTGGGAGGAAATCAACACCTCCCTAGGAGAATTGATTTCCAACATGGGACAACTAAAGGTGGAGCACCAAGAACATTCCATCCTCCTCCATGAAATTAGAGAAGATCAAAGAATCATGAGAGAGGAGCAACAAAGGCAAGGAAGAGACATTGAGGAGCTCAAGAACTCCATAAGATCTTCAAGAGGAAGAACAAGCCCCCATCACTAAGGTGGACCCGTTCTTTAATCTCCTTGTTCTTTACTTTCCTGTTTTTCGAATTTTTTATGCTTATGTTTATTTATGTTTGTGTCTTTATTACATGATCATTAGTGTCTTAGTGTCTATGCCTTAAAGCTATGAGTGTCCTATGAATCCATCACCTTTCTTAAATGAAAAATGTTTTTAATTGAAAAAGAAAAAGAAGTGCATGAATTTCAAATTCTAAAACAGTTTAATTATCTTGATGTGGTGGTAATGCTATTGTTTTTCTGAATGAATGCTTGAACAGTGCATATTTTTTAATTTGATTGTTTATGAATGTTAAAATTGTTGGCTCTTGAAAGAATGAAAGGAAAAGGAGAAATTTTATTTGATGATCTGAAAAATCATAAAATTGATTCTTGAAGCAAGAAAAAGCAGTGAAAAGGTTGCAGAAAAAAAAGATATATGCGAAAAAAAAAAGAAGAAAAAGCAAGCAGAAAAAGCCAATACCCCTTTAAACCAAAAGGCAAGGGTGATAAAAAGGATCCAAGGCTTTGAGCATCAGTGGATAGGAGGGCCCACAGGAATAAAATCCTGGCCTAAGCGGCTAAAACAAGCTGTCCCTAACATGTGCTTGTGGCGTGAAGGTGTCAAGTGAAAACTTGAGACTGAGCGGTTAAATTCGAGGTCCAAAGCAAAAAGAAGAGTGTGCTTAAGAACCCTGGACACCTCTAATTGGGGACTCTAGCAAACCTGAGTCACAATCTGAAAAGGTTCACCCAGTTATGTGTCTGTGGCATTTATGTATCCGGTGGTAATACTAGAAAACAAAGTGCTTAGGGCCACGACCAAGACTCATAAAGTAGCTGTGTTCAAGAATCAACATACTTAACTAGGAGAGTCAGTAACACTATCTGGATTCTGAGTTCCTATAGATGCCAATCATTCTGAACTTCAAAGGATAAAGTGAGATGCCAAAACTGTTCAGAAGCAAAAAGCTAAAAGCCCCGCTCATCTAATTAATACTGATCTTCATAGATGTTTTTGGAATTCATTGTATATTCTCTTCTTTTTATCCTATTTTATTTTCAGTTGCTTGGGGACAAGAAAAAATTTAAGTTTGGTGTTGTGATGAGCGGATAACTTATACGCTTTTTGGCATTGTTTTTAGTATGTTTTTAGCATGTTTTAGTTAGTTTTTATTATATTTTTATTAGTTTTTATTTGAAATTCACTTCTATGGACTTTACTATGTGTTTGTGTACTTTTCTGTGATTTCAGGTATTTTCTGGCTGAAATTGAGGGACCTAAGCAAAAATCTGATTCAGAGGCTAAAAAGGACTACAGATGCTGTTGGATTCTGACCTCCCTGCACTCGAAGTGGATTTTTTGGAGCTACAGAAGCCCAATTGGAACGCGCTCATTTGTGTTGGAAAGTAGACATCCAGGGCTTTCCAGCAATATATAATAGTCCATACTTTGCCTAAGATTTAATGGCCAAAACCGGCGTTCAAAGTCAGCAACAGAATTCCCAGCGCTAAACGCCGGAACTGGCACCAAAGTGGGAGTTAAACGCCCAAACTGGCACAAAAGCTGGCGTTTAACTCCAGGAAAAGTCTCTACACGAAAATGCTTCAATGCTCAGCCCAAGCACACACCAAGTGGGCCCGGAAGTGGATATAAACGTCATTTACTCATTTTTGTAAACCCTAAGCTACTAGTTCTCTATAAATAGGACCTTTTGCTATTGTATTTGAAGTCGAATCTTTGAGTAGTTCTATGCTACCTTAGATCACGTTTTGGGGCCGGCCTCACGGCCATGCCTAGACCTTGTTCTTATGTATTTTCAACGGTGGAGTTTCTACACACCATAGATTAAGGTGTGGAGCTCTGCTGTACCTCGAGTATCAATGCAATTACTATTGTTCTTCTATTCAATTCAGCTTCTTGTTCTAAGATATCACTTGTTCTTCAACTTGATGAATGTGATGATCCGTGACACTCATCATCATTCTCACCTATGAACGTGTGCCTGACAACCACCTCCCGTCTACCTTCGATTGAGTGTTTATCTCTTAGATTCCTTAATCAGAATATTCGTGGTATAAGCTAGAATTGATGGCGGCATTCTTGAGAATCCGGAAGGTCTAAACCTTGTCTGTGGTATTCTGAGTAGGATTCAAGGATTGAATGACTGTGACGAGCTTCAAACTCGTGATTGTGGGGCGTTAGTGACAGACGCAAAAGAATCACTGGATTCTATTCCGACATGATCGAGAACCGACAGATGAATAGCCGTGCTGTGATAGAGTGCGTTAAACATTTTCACTGAGAGGACGGGATTGTAGCCACTGACAACGGTGATGCCCAACATACAGCTTGCCATGGAAAGGAGTAAGAAGGATTGGATAAAGACAGTAGGAAAGCAGAGAGACGGAAGGGACAAAGCATCTTCATACGCTTATCTGAAATTCTCACCAATGAATTACATAAGTATCTCTATCTTTATTTTATGTTTTATTTATCTTTTAATCATTCATCATCCATAACCATTTGAATCTGCCTGACTGAGATTTACAATATGACCATAGATTGCTTCATACCAACAATCTCCGTGGGATCGATCCTTACTCGCGTAAGGTTTATTACTTGGACGACCCAGTGCACTTGCTGGTTAGTTGTGCGAAGTTCTGATAAAGAGTTGAGATTACAATTGAGCGTACCATGCTGATGGCGCCATTGATGATCACAATTTCGTGCACCATTGTCTAAAAGTTAGCACCTCAGCTCTCAATCTATTGACTCTTTGTGGAGGGTAGAATCTTGCTAGAAATTTGTTCACAACATCATCCCAAGTGGTCAAGCTCTCCTTAAGAAATGCTTCCAACCACTTTGCTGCCTTATCTCTGAAAGAGAAGAGGAAAAAAAGTAGTTTGTAGGTGTCAGGATGTACACCATTTGACTTTACAGTGTCACAAATCCTCAAGAATGTGGTCAAATGTTGGTTGGGATCTTCTTGGGCACTCCCTCCAAATGAGCAGTTGTTTTAAACCAGTGTGATGAGTTGAGGCTTCAACTCAAAGTTGTTAGCATGATTTGTTGGCTTTAGATTGCTACTACCACAATTTTCTGGATTTGGGTTGATGTAAGAGCATATAACTCTCCTCTCTTGCCCAACCTGATTCCCAGCATCCTCTCCAACATGGTTGTGCACCTCTTCCTCCACAGTAACTCCCAAATCTTCCTCCACTACTTCCTCTCCAACTATTCCCTTGCCTCTTGCTTCCCTCCTTAATTTAAGGAAGGTCCTCTTAGGTTCACTATCAAAAGAGGCTGATGTCTCCTCTTCTACTTGTCATACAATCAGCAACAAACAAGGAAGAGACAAGTAAAGGAATCACTCTTGTTAGGACTTATGGTTAAATTGATTGGTGCAATTAATCAAATAGTTAGTGGATTAGGGATGAGCGGATAATTTATACCCTTTTTGGCATTATTTTTACATAGTTTTTAGTATGTTTTAGTTACATTTTATTATATTTTTATTAGTTTTTATTCAAAAATTACATTTCTGGAGTTTCCTATGAGTTTGTGTATTTTTCTGTGATTTCAGGTATTTTCTGGCTGAAATTAAGGGACCTGAGCAAAAATCTGATTCAGAAGCTGAAAAAGGACAACAGATGCTGTTGGATTCTGACCTTCCTGCACTCGAAGTAGATTTTCTGGAGCTACAGAAGCCCAATTGGCGCTTTCCAACAATATATAATAGTCCATACTTTGCCCGAGATATGATGGCCCAAACTGGCGCTCAAAGCCAGCCTAAAACTTCCTGGCGTAAAACGCCAGAACTAGCACCAGAATTGGAGTTAAACGCCCAAACTGGCACCAAAGCTGGCGTTTGACTCCAAGAACAGCCTATGTACGTGAAAGCTTCAATGCTCAGCCCAAGCACACACCAAGTGGGCCCCGAAAGTGGATTTTTGCACTATCTGCACTTAGTTACTCATTTTCTGTAAACCTAGGTTACTAGTCTAGTATAAAAACTACTTTTAGAGATTTATTTTATATCTTTGGATCACTTTTGATCTTTGATCATCTTTTGGCACTTTTATGTTAAATTTGGGAGGCTGGCCATTCAGCCATGCCTAGACCTTTTTCACTTATGTATTTTCTAAGGTGGAGTTTCTACACCCTATAGATTAAGGTGTGGAGTGATAAACCACTATTTTATGGTTTATATTGTGTTTAATTATGTAGTTTTATTATGATATTTACCCACTTATTCATTAAATAAGCATGCATTTATAATTCCTTCCTAAAGATGCTTTATGATTGAAAACTTGCTTCCTAGGGATTTTTAATTATGTATTTTAATTCTCCTTTGTTCCATTCGATGCCGTGATCTGTGTGTTAAGTGTTTCAGGCTTTATAGGGCATGAATGAGTTGGAGATTGGAAAGGAAGTTTGCAAAAATGGAAGGAACACAAGAAATTGAGGAGATGACCAGCGAGAAGTGACGCGGCCGCATGGCTCACGCGACCGCACGAAAGAGAGGGAATCGCAGTGACGCGGCTACATGGCTCACGCGACCGCGCGGATTGGAATAGCACAAGTGACGTGGAGGCGTGGACGACGCGCCCGCGTGGCAAAGCAAAATGCCGAATGACGCGTCCGCATGAATGACGTGATCGCGTGACATACGCGATCTGCATAATCTGCAAAATTTGCTGGGGGCAATTTTGGGCCATATTTTGACCCAGTTCTCGGCCCGGAAAAGCAGATGATGCTAGGGCATTTTGGCCAGTTTCACTGGCCTTTTCTTTACTGTTTTTAGGGTAGTTTCATGCATTTCCTTAGGAAATAAGCTAGTTTTGGATAGATATTCACTTACATCTTGATTCAAGCATACATTGTGCATTTTACATGATTTCATGAGGATTTTAAATGAATTTAAGGACAAATTGGACGTTGCATTTCCCATGACTTGGACTAGAACTTTGATGCACTTTATTGCTTAATTTCAGGACAAAGGAAGCAAAGAAGAACCACATTAGTGGCTACGTTAGTTGCACTAACGTTAACACTAACGTGGAATGGGAGTAACTTGCAAAGTTAATGAGAAAAATGATTGCCAATAACGCTCTCGAAGCCATCATAAGGTTAACGTGGCCTTTAACTTTGGTGAGGAACGTTAGTAAAAAAGGTGATTGTCACTAACGTTCTCGAACCCATATTTTCACTGAACGTTAACACCACTAACTTCCTGAGCCAAAGCCCCTGCCCACTTCATACTTTCTCTCTGCAAGTAAAAGCTAAGCCCAATGAAGAAGAAAACTGCTTCCAACTCAAGATCCAAAGGCCCAAGACTTGAAGAATTAACTAGAAGAACAGAAGAGTAGTATATATAGGAGTATCTTTGAAATATTTTAGGGAGTTGGAAATTATAGGGAGACTCTTAGCATAGAACTACTCTCTGTATTTACTTTCTCTGCACTTCTAAGTTTTCATGATGTATTCTCCATCTTTGTTTTCATTTTCCAGAGCTATGAACAACTAAACCCCTATCATTGGGTTACGGAGCTCTGTTGTAATTTGATGGATCAATACTAGTTTTCATTATTCTTCTTCTATCTTTTCTCTTGATTTTACTTGAAAGCTTTCGATCTTCATCCAATTGAGTAGTTATCTTGAAAAAGAAGCTATTCATACTTGGATCTCTTCTGAACCTTGAAAGAGGAATGAAGAGATCAAGCTAGAAATACTTTCTCATGCTGGACCAAATTGGGTTTGGATAGATATGTGACTATAATCCTCTCAACACTTGGTTTGGGAAATGCATGTGGTATAATCA
>NC_029788.2:49791847-49856425 GCF_000816755.2 Arachis ipaensis
ATCACTTAAGATTGCCAAGGAGATCAATGAGTGCATTGATTGAGGAAGAGATGAAAATGAAATTGATCCGGAGAATGCAACATCTCCTAAGCCCAATGAACTCCCCATTTCTGATCTTACCCATTCTCTTTAATTTCTGTTATTTACTTTAATGAGCAATTCCCCCATTCCCATTTACAATTCTGCAATTTACCTTCCGTCATTTACTTTCAGATCTATAATTCTAGCATTTACTTTCCTGTCAATTACCTTCCCGCCATTTTATTTTCTGCAATTCTCAACCCAAATTCTGGATTCGCTCAACTAGAATAGTCCTCTAATTAAAGTTTCTTGATCAATCAATCCTTGTGGGATTCGACCTCACTCTATTGTGAGTTTTTACTTGACGACAAATTCGGTACACTTGCCGAAGGGAATTTGTTGTGAGACAAGTTTTCTGTGCATCAGCAGACTAGAGCCAGAGAACATGCTGAAACCAAAAACAACATTCATTCTACACAGTTTTAATTTTTAGATCTAGTTTTACTCCTCCTCTAGGTTTTCTCTCTACACATTCATAGTTCTTAGGATTTTATTTTCTATTGCTCTTGCATTGGGATATTGAGAAGAGTTATTACCTCATCAAGACTTCGTCATTCTAGTTTGTTTTCTTTACTTGGCTTTACTCTTCCATGTCCTTTAATTTACTAAATTTTACTATTGGATTATTTTAGAATTTATTAATACAAGAGTTACTTTTATTTTTAATTGATTCCTTTGAGTTTTATTTATCATGTCTTTCTTTAATTCTCTTTTCTATGTTATGAATTCCACATTCACAATGAGCGAGTAGTTCCCTAACTTGATGGGGAGTTGATTGAAAGGAACCCTTGAGTTGGAATGCTCAAAGAAGAAATTGTAATTGGGTTTATTGTTGGATTGCTCTCTAGTCACTAACGCCAGTCCTTCCAAGTAAGCGGATTAAGACTTGTGAATAGAAACAACATTCCAACTTGTTTGACTTTCCCTTATCTAGTAAGGGAAAACTAAACAGAACAACCTTCAATTATCAATTAATCTTGAGAGTACTGCAACAAGAATAGGGCTTCCAACTAATCTACTCCCAGTCAAGGCTTTTATTTAAATTACTTAATTTCTCCAATTTAATTTCCTGTTTATTCAACTCAAACTCTTTTTGAAAACATCTGATTAATAAAATAGCACACCTTTCTACAACTCGTTGGGAGACGACCTGCGATTCATACTCCCAGTATTTTAACTTTAATTTTTGTGACAACCTTTCTAAATTGATAAGCGGATTTCTGGTTGGTTAAGAACTATACTTGCAACGCATATTTTATAACAATTCTTGACTCGCCAATTTTTTCCACGTCATGGAGCTCTGCTATTCTTCATGAATTAATGCAATTACTACTGTTTTCTATTCAATCACGCTTGATTCCATTCTAAGATACTCACTCGTACTTCAATCTGGAGAATGATATGATCCGTGACACTAGTGCACGAAATTATGATCTCAACTGTGCCAACAACTTTGCACGCAGATTGTAATCTCAATTATTCTTCACAACTCCGCACAACTAACCAGCAAGTGCACTGGGTCATCTAAGTAATAAACCTTACGTGAGTAAGAGTCGATCCCACGGAGATTGTCGGCTTGAAGCAAGCTATGGTCATCTTGTAAATCTCAATCAGGCAAATTCAAATGGTTATGAGGTTTTGATAATTAAAAGATAACTAAAATATATAAAATAAGATAGAGAGACTTATGTAATTCATTGGTGAGAATTTCAGATAAGCGTATGGAGATGCTTTGCTCCTTCTGAATCTCTGCTTTCCTACTACCTTCATTCAATCATTCATACTCCTTTCCATGGCAAGCTTTATGTTGGGGGATCACTGTTGTTAATGGCTACCGTCTCTCCTCTCAGTGAAAATGGTCCAAAATGCACTATCACCACACGGCTAATCATCTGTCGGTTCTCGATCATGTTGGAATAGGATCCATTGATCCTTTTGCGTCTGTCACTACGCCCAAAACTCGCGAGTTTGAAGCTCGTCACAGTCATCCCATCCCAGATCCTACTTAGAATACCACAGACATGGTTTAGACTTTTTGGATCTCAAGAATGGCCGCCAAATATTCTAGCCTATACCACGAAGACTCTGATCGTGAATCAGGAGGCTAAGCGATATGCGTTCAAGCTTATTTTCATGTAGAACGGAAGTGGTTGTCAGGAACGCATTCATAAGTGAGAATGGTGATGAGTGTCACATAATCATCACATTCATCATGTTCTTGGGTGCGAATGAATATCTTAGAATAAGAAGTAGCTTGAATTGAATAGAAAAACAATAGTACTTTGCATTAATTCATGAGGAACAGCAGAGCTCCACACCTTAATCTATGGGGTGTAAAAACTCCACCGTTGAAAATATATAAGTGAAAGGTCTAGGCATGGCCGTGAGGCCAACCCCCAAGTCTAAGGAAAAACGTTCCAAAGATGATCCAAAGATGTGAAATAAATCACTAAAAGTAGTTTTTATACTAGACTAGTAACTAGGGTTACAAAAAATAAGTAAATGATGCAGAAATCAACTTCTGGGCCCACTTGGTGTGTGCTTGGATTAAGCATTGAGCTTTCATGTGTAGAGACTCTTTTCGGAGTTAAACGCCAGGTTGTAGCCTGTTTCTTGCGTTTAACTCTGATTTGCAACCTGTTTTTGGCGTTTAACTCCAGAATAGGGCAGGAAGTTGGCGTTTGAACCCCAGTTTGCGTTATCAAAACTCGAGCAAAGTATAGACTATTATATATTTTTGGAAAGCCCCGGATGTCCGCTTTCCAACTCAATTGAGAGCGCACCAATTGGATTTTTGTAGCTCCAGAAAATCCATTTTGAGTGCAGGGAGGTCAGAATCCAACAGCATCTGCAGTCCTTTTTCAGCCTCTGAATCAGATTTTTGCTCAGGTCCCTCAATTTCAGCCAGAAAATACCTGAAATCACAGAAAAACACACAAACTCATAGTAAAGTCCAGAAATGTAATTTTTGAATAAAAACTAATAAAAATATACTAAAAACTAACTAAATTATACTAAAAACTACTTAAAAAACAATGCCAAAAAGCGTATAAATTATTCGCTCATCACAACTATAAAATAGGATAAAAAGAAGAGAATATACTATAAATTCCAAAATAGGATAAAAAGAAGAGAATATACTATAAATTCCAAAATATGAATGAAACTTAGCTCCAATTAGATGAGCGGGACTAGTAGCTTTTTGCCTCTGAACAGTTTTGGCATCTCACTTTATCCTTTGAAGTTCAGAATGATTAGCATCTATAGGAACTCAGAATTCAGATAGTGTTATTGATTCTCCTAGTTCAGTATGTTGATTCTTGAACACAGCTACTTTATGAGTCTTGGCCGTGGCCCTAAGCACTTTGTTTTCCAGTATTACCACCGGATACATAAATGCCACAGACATATAACTGGGTGAACCTTTTCTGATTGTGACTCAGCTTTGCTAGAGTCCCAAATTAGAGGTGTCTAGGGTTCTTATGCACACTCTTTTTGCTTTGGATCACGACTTTAACCGCTCAGTCTCAAGTTTTTCACTTGACACCTTCGCGCCACAAGCACATGGTTAGGGACAGCTTGGTTTAGCCACTTAGGCCAGGATTTTATTCCTTTAGGCCCTCCTATCCATTAATGCTCAAAGCCTTGGATCCTTTTTACCCTTGCCTTTTGGTTTAAAGGGTTATTGGCTTTTTGCTCTTGCCTTTTGGTTTACAGAGCTCTTGGCTTTTTCTGCTTGCTTTTTTTTCGCCATTTTTTTTCGCAAGCCTTATTATTCACTGCTTTTTCTTGCTTCAAGAATCAATTTTATGATTTTTCAGATTATCAATAACATTTCTCCTTTTTCATCATTCTTTCAAGAGCCAACAATTTTAAGATTCATAAACAACAAATTCAAAAAAAATGCACTGTTCAAGCATTCATTCAGAGAACAAAAAGTATTGTCACCACATCAAAATAATTAAATTAATTTCAAGGATGAATTCGAAATCATGTACTTCTTGTTCTTTTGTTTTTAGAACATTTTTCATTTAAGAGAGGTGATGGAATCATAGGACATTCATAGCTTTAAGGTATAGACACTTAGACACTAGTGATCATGTAATAAGACACAAACATAAATAAAGCATAAGGCATAAGAAACGAAAAATAGAAAAATAAGGAACGGGTCCACCTTAGTGATGGCGGCTAGTTCCTCCTCTTAAAGATCTTATGGAGTGCTTGAGCTCCTCAATGTCTCTTCCTTGCCTTTGTTGCTCCTCCCTCATGGCTCTTTGGTCATCTCTGATTTCATGAAGGAGGATGGAATGCTCTTGGTGCTCCATCCTTAGTTGTCCCATGTTGGAACTCAATTCTCCTAGGGAGGTGTTGATTTGCTCCCAATAGTTTTGTGGAGGAAAATGCATCCCTTGAGGCATCCCAGGGATTTCATGATGAGGAATTTCCTCATGCTCTTGTTGAGGTCCATGAGTGGGCTCTTTTTTTTTGCTCCATCCTCTTTTTAGTGATGGGCTTGTGAGATGAATCTCTCAATCTCCCATGACCTGGAGGTGGAAGCAATTGTCTTCCCTTTCCTCTTTCTAGAGGTTTCTCCGGCCTTTGGTATCATTAGTGGTCATGGAAAAACAAAAAAGTAATGCTTTTTCCACACCAAACTTAAAAGGTTTGCTCGTCCTCGAGCAAAGAAGAAAGAAAGTAGTAGAAGAAGAAGAAAATGGAGGAGATGGAGGGAGATATGTGGTTTGGCCAAGGGGTTGAAGTAGTGGTTGTAATGTGTGAAAAGGAAGGAGTGATTAGGGGCTGATATAGAAGTGGAGTGGAGATAGAATTCTTGTAATAGGGGTTGGGTTTGGGAAGGAGATGGATGTGATTGGTGGAGGTTATTTTGAGGAAGAGTATTATGGAAAGGTGTGAAGAGGGGAGAAGAAGAGGTGGGGTAGGTGGGGATTCTATAGGGTCCACAGATCCTGAGGGGTCAAGGACTTATCAACCCTGCTCCATTTAGGCATGTAAATGCCCTTAGAGTGCAATCCTGACGTTTAACGCCAGACTGCTGCTTGTTTCTGGCGTTAAACGCCAACTTTTCTCCCTTTCTTGGCGTTTAACGCCAACTTGGTGCCTGTTTCTGGCGTTAAACGCCATACTGGTGCCTATTTCTGGCGTTAAATGCTAGTCTGATGCTTTTTACTGGCGTTTAAACACCAGTAAGCTTATCCTCCAGGGTGTGCTGTTTTTAATGCTGTTTTTCTTTCTATTTATCATTTTTCAGTTGTTTTTGTGGCTTCACATGATCATCAACCTACATAAAACATAAAATAATAATGGAAAATAGATAGATATAATTAAATAATAATGGGTTGCCTCCCAATAAGCGCTTCTTTATTGTCAATAGCTTGACAGTGAGCTCTCATGGAGCCTCACAGATAATCAGAGCAGGGTTGGGGCCTCTCAACACCAAACTTAGAGTTTGGTTGTGACCTCTCAACACTAAACTTAGAGTTTGGTTGTGGCCTCCCAATACCAAACTTAGAGATTGAATGTGGGGGCTCTGTTTGACTCTGTATTGAGAAAAGCTTTTCATGCTTCCTCTCCATGGTTACAGAAGGAGAACCTTGAGTGTTGAATACAAGGTAGTCCTCATTCAACTTGAGGACCAACTCTCCTCTGTCAGCATCAATCACAGCTTTTGCTGTGGCAAGGAAGGGTCTGCCAAGGATGATGGATTCATCATCATCCTTCCCAGTGTCTAGGATTATGAAATCAGCAGGGATGCAAAGGCCTTCAACCTTCACTATCACGTCCTCTACTAGTCCATAAGCCTGTTTCATTGATTTGTCTGCCATCTCTAGTGAGATTCTTGCAGCTTGTACCTCAAAGATTCCCAGTTTCTCCATTACAGAGTGTGGCATGAGGTTTATCCCTGACCCCAGGTCACACAGAGCCTTCTCAAAGGTCATGGTACTATGGTACAAGGTATGAAGAATTTTCCGGGATCCGGTTTCTTCTGAGGGAATGTCTGCTTCATTAATGCACTCAGTTCATTGGTGAACAAGGGGGGTTCATCCTCCCAAGTCTCATTACAAAATAACTTGGCATTCAGCTTCATGATTGCTCCTAGATACTTAGCAACTTGCTCTTCAGTGATGTCTTTATCCTCTTCAGAGGAAGAATATTCACTAGAGCTCATGAATGATAGAAGAAAGTTCAATGGAATCTCTATGGTCTCTGTATGAGCCTTAGATTCCATTGGTTCCTCAAAAGGAAACTCCTTTCTGTCCAGAGGACGTCTCATGAGGCTTTTCTCACTAGGACTCACATCCTCCTCACTCTCTCTAGGTTCGGCCATGTTGGTCATGGTTTTGGCCTTGCACTCTCTCTTGGGGTTTTCTTCTGTATTACTTGGGAGAGTATTGGGAGGAGTTTCAGTAATCTTCTTACTCAGCTGACCCACCTGTGCCTCTAAATTTCTAACGAAGGACCTTGTTTCATTCATGAAATTTAGTGTGGTCTTGGATAGATCCGAGACTATGGTTGCCAGGCCAGAATGGCTCTGTTCAGAATTCTCTGTCTGTTTCTGAGAAGATGATGGAAAAGGCTTGCTATTGCTAAACCTATTTCTTCCACCATTATTATTATTAAAGCCTTGATTACGCTTTTGTTGATCCTTCCATGAGAAATTTGGATGATTTCTCCATGAAGGATTATAGGTGTTTCCATAGGGTTCTCCCATGTAATTCACCTCTGCTATTGCAGGGTTTTCAGGATCATAAGCTTCTTTTTCAGAAGATGCTTCTTTAGTACTGTTGGATGCAGCTTGCAATACATTCAGACTCTGAGAAATCATATTGACTTGCGGAGTCAATATTTTATTCTGAGCCATTATGGCATTCAGAGTATCAATTTCAAGAACTCCCTTCTTCTGAGGCGTCCCATTGTTCACAGGATTCCTCTCAGAGGTGTACATGAACTGGTTATTTGCAACCATTTCAATGAGTTACTGAGCTTCTATAGGGGTTTTCACGTGAAGAGATCCTCCTGTAGAATGGTCTAATGATATTTTTGACAACTCAGACAAACCATCATAGAATATACTTTTGATGCTCCATTCTGGAAGCATGTCAGTAGGACACCTTTTGATGAGTTGCTTATATCTTTCCCAAGCTTCATAGAGGGATTCTCCTTCCTTCTGTCTGAAGGTTTGGATTTTCACTCTAAGCTTGCTCATCATTTGAGGTAGAAAGAATTTAGCCAGGAAAGCACTGACCAGCTTATCCCAAGAGTTCAAGCTATCCTTAGGTTGTGAATCCAACCATGTTCTAGCTCTGTCTCTTACAGCAAAATGGAAAAGCATAAGCCTGTAGACCTCGGTATCAACTCCATTAGTCTTGACAGTGTCACAGATTTGCAAGAATTCAGCTAAAAACTAATAAGGATCTTCCATAGGAAGTCCATGAAACTTGCAATTCTGTTGCATTAGAGAAACTAATTGAGGCTTAAGCTCAAAATTGTTTGCTCCAATTGCAGGTATTGAGATGCTTCTTCCATAGAAGTTAGAAGAGGGTGCAATAAAGTCACCAAGCATCTTCCTTGCATCTCCACCATTGTTATTAGGTTCGGCCATGTCTCCCTCTTTTTCGAAAATTTCTGTCAGGTTCTCTCCAGAGAGTTGTGCTTTAGCTTCCCTTAGCTTCCTCTTTAGAGTCTTTTCAGGTTCAGGATCAGCTTCAACAAGAACATTCTTATCCTTGTTCCTGCTCATATGAAAAAGAAGAGAATAGAAAAGAAAATATGGAATCCTCTATGTCACAGTATAGAGATTCCTTATGTGAGTATAAGAAGAGATGAATAGAAGAAGCAGAAGAGAAAAATTCGAACACAGAGAAGAAGATGGGGTTTGAATTTTGGGTGGGAGAGAAGTGTTAGTGATAAATAAATAGAAGGAGATGTGAGAGGGGGAGAGAATTCGAATTTAATTTAAAATAAAAGGAAAATATTTTTGTTTTTATTTCAAATATTAGTTAGAATTTGAAAATTAAAAAGAGAAATAAAATTAAAATTAAAATTTGAAACAATTAGTTAATTAAAAAGGGTGAGGAGTTTTCGAAAATTGGAGAGAGAAAATTAGTTAGGTAGTTTTAAAAAAGATAAGAATCAAACAAAAAGATGAGATTAATTGAAAAAGATTTGAAAATCAATGTTGAAAAGATAAGAAGTTAGAAAAGATTTTGAAGTTGATTTTGAAAAAGATGTGATTTGAAATTTATTTTGAAAAAATGATTTGAAAAGGAAATTAAAAAGATTTGACTTTTGAAAAATTAAAGTTGATTACTTGACTAACAAGAAACTAAAAGATATGATTCTAAAATTTAAAGATTGAACCTTTCTTAATAGGCAAGTAACAAACTTTAAAATTTTTGAATCAATCACATTAATTGTTAGTAAAGAATTTGAAATTATGAGATGAAATTAAGAAAAAGATTTTGAAAATCATTTTTTTAAAAATTTTCGAAAATATTAATAAAAAAAGATGAGAAAGATTTGATTTTTGAAAAGGTTTTGAAAAGATAAGATTTTTGAATTGAAAATTTGACTTGACTCATAAGAAACAACTAAATTTTAAAAATTTTTGACTAAGTCAACTCAATTTTTCAAAATTTATGAGTGAAAAGAGGGAAAGATATTTTTTTGATTTTTTAATTTTAAATAAGGAGAGAGAAAAACATAAAAATGATGAAAAACATGAAAATTTAAGATCGAAATAAAAAATGCATGCAAGAACACTTTGAATGTCAAGATGAACACCAAGAACTTATTTTTAAAAATTTTTAAGAAAAGAAAGACATGCAAGACACCAAACTTAGAAATTTTCAATGTTTAGACACTAACAAATTAAAAATGCATATGAAAAATAAGGAAAGACACAAAACATGAAAATGCAAAGATCTAATAAAGACAATCATCAAGAAAAACTTGAAGATCATGAAGAACATCATGCATGAATTTTCGAAAATTTAAAGAAAAGTTACAAAGATGCAATTGACACCAAACTTACAATTTGACATTAGACTCAAATAATAAACAAAATTTTTTTTTTTGGTTTTTATGATTTTATTAAAATTTTTTTTTTGATTTTTCGAAAATTATTTGAAAAAAGAAAAATAAGGATTTCGAAATTTTTAATGAGAATTCTAGGAATCATGTAGTGTTAGTCTATAACTCAAGTCCAGGAATTAGACATGGCTTACTAGCCAGCCAAGCTTTCAGTGAAAGCTCCGGTTCAAAATACTAGACATGGCCAATGGCCAGCCAAGCTTTAGCAGATCATTACATACAACAGCCAATTTGCTGAGAAAGACAAAGAAGCTCTTCTAAGGATAGTTGAAACCTCGGTCCAAAAGATTAGACATGGCTTAACAGCCAGCCAAGATTCAACATATCTCATGAAACTCTAGAATTCATTTTAAAAATTTTGAAGGACATAGAATAATTTTTTTTTGAAAATTTTTTATTTCGAAAATTATAAATAAAAAAAGCTTAAACATAAAATAAAAGTACCTAATCTGAGCAACAAGATGAACCGTCAGTTGTCCAAACTCGAACAATCCCCGGCAACGGCGCCAAAAACTTGGTGCACGAAATTGTGATCTCAATTGCGCCAACAACTTGGTACGCACGATTGTAATCTCAATTATTCATCACAACTCTGCACAACTAACCAGCAAGTACACTGGGTCGTCCAAGTAATAAACCTTATGTGAGTAAGGGTCGATCCCATGGAGATTGTCGGCTTGAAGCAAGCTATGATCATCTTGTAAATCTCAGTCAGGCAGATTCAAATGGTTATGAGGTTGTGATAATTAAAAGATAAATAAAATATATAAAATAAGATAGAGAGACTTATGTAATTCATTGGTGAGAATTTCAGATAAGCTTATGGAGATGCTTTACTCCTTCTGAATCTCTGCTTTCCTACTGCCTTCATTCAATCATTCATACTCATTTCCAGGGCAAGCTTTATGTTGGGGGATTACCATTGTCAATGGCTACCGTCCGTCCTCTCAGTGAAAATGGTCCAAAATGCGCTGTCACTGCACGGCTAATCATCTGTCGGTTCTCGATCATGTTGGAATAGAATCCATTGATCCTTTTGCGTCTGTCACTACGCCCAACATTCGCGAGTTTGAAGCTCGTCACAGTCATCCCATCCCAGATCCTACTCAGAATACCACAGACTAGGTTTAGACTTTCTAGATCTCAAGAATGGCCGCCAAATATTCTAGCCTATACCACGAAGACTCTGATCGTGTATCAGGAGGCTAAGAGATATGCATTCAAGCTTGTTTTCATGTAGAACGGAAGTGGTTGTCAGGCACGCGTTCATAAGTGAGAATGGTGATGAGTGTCACATAATCATCACATTCATCATGTTTTTTGGTGCGAATGAATTTCTTAGAATAAGAAAAAGCTTGAATTGAATAGAAAAACAATATTACTTTGCATTAATTCATGAGGAACAGCAGAGCTCCACACCTTAATCTATGGGGTGTAGAAACTCCACCGTTGAAAATACATAAGTGAAAGGTCTAGGCATGGCCGTGAGGCCAGCCCCCAAGTCTAAGGAAAAATGTTCCAAAGATAATCCAAAGATGTGAAATAAATCACTAAAAGTAGTTTTTATACTAGACTAGTAACTAGGGTTACAGAAAATAAGTAAATGATGCAGAAATCCACTTTCGGGCCCACTTGGTGTGTGCTTGGGCTTAGCATTGAGCTTTCATGTGTAGAGACTCTTTTCAGAGTTAAACGCCAGGTTGTAGCCTGTTTCTGGCGTTTAACTCTGATTTGCAACCTGTTTCTGGCGTTTAACTCTAGAATAGGGCAGGAAGTTGGCGTTTGAACGCCAGTTTGCGTCATCAAAACTCGGGCAAAGTATGGACTATTATATATTGCTAGAAAGCCCTGGATGTCTACTTTCCAACGCGATTAAGAGCGCGCCAATTGGGTTTTTGTAGCTCCAGAAAATCCATTTCAAGTGTAGGGAGGTCAGAATCCAACAGCATCTGTAGTCCTTTTTCAGTCTCTGAATCAGATTTTTGCTCAGGTCCCTCAATTTTAGCCAAAAAATACCTGAAATCATAGAAAAAAACAAAAACTCATAGTAAAGTCTAGAAATGTGATTTTTGAATAAAAACTAATAAAAATATACTAAAAACTAACTAAATTATACTAAAAACTACTTAAAAATAATGCGAAAAAGCGTATAAATTATCCGCTCATCAGACACTCATCATTATTCTCAATTCTATGAACGTGTGCCTGACAACCACTTCCGTTCTATCTGAGTGCAACGTAGTCATTGGGCGACAGCTTGAGTGCGTATCTCTTGGCTATCTAATACACGGACCGAGTCTGTGAGATTAGTATCTTCGTGGTATAAGCTAGAACCAATTGGCAGCATTCCTGGGATTCGGAAAGTCTAAACCTTGATTGTGGTATTCCGAGTAGAATTTGGGAAGGGATGATTGTGAAGAGCTTCAAACCTGCGAATGTTGGGCACAGTGACAGTGTGCAAAAGGACATGGGTCCTATTCCAACGCTAGTGGGAACCGATAGATGATTCGCCGTGCGGTAGTTGTACATGGTATTTTTCATCCGAGACGAGAAATGTGACAGTTGATTAGCCGTGCATAGATCGTACCTGGTATTTTTCATCCGAGAGGATCATACAGCTTGCCATGGAAGGGAGCACGCATGATTGGAAGAAGGCAATAGGAAAGCAGAGGTTCTGAAGCAACAAAGCATCTCCAGACGCTTATCTGAAATTCCCACCAATGAATTACATAAGTAACTTTATTTTATTTTATGTTTTATTTATCTTTTAATTATCAAAACCTCATAATCATTTGAATCCACCTGACTGAGATTTACAAGATGACCATAGCTTTCCTCAAGCCGACAGTCTCCATGGGATCGACCCTTACTCACGTAAGGTATTACTTGGACGACCTAGTGCACTTGCTGGTTAGTTGTGCGGAGTTGTAAAAAGTGTGAATCACAATTTCGTCTACCAAGTTTTTGGCGCTGTTGCCAGGGATTGTTCGAGTTTGGACAACTGACGGTTCATCTTGTTGCTTAGATTAGTTAATTTTATTTTATGTTTAAGCTTTTTTTATTTGTTATTTTTTATTTTCGAAAAAAATACAAAAAAAATTTAGTTTTCAAAAAATTCAAATAAAAAAAAGTGTTCTTCAGAATTTTTAAGAATGAATTCTATAGCTTCTTGAGATATGTTGAAGCCTGGCTGGCTATTAAGCCATGTCTAATCTTTTGGACCGAGGTTTCTACTTTCCATTGTAGAAAAGACATGTCTGTATTTGTATGCTAAAACTTGGCTGGTCATTTGGCCATGTCTAATTCTTGTGTACCGAAGCTTTAGACTAACATTGCCTGAATCCTGGAATTCTTATTAAAAATTTTGTATTTCTTTATTTTCTTTTCCCAAAATAAATTTCAAAAAATACAAAAAAAATTAATAAAACCATAAAAACAAAAAATTTTGTGTTTTTTGTTTGAGTCTAGTGTCAAATTTTAAGTTTGGTGTGAATTGTATGTTTTAATCTTTCTTAAATTTTTGAAAATATATGCATTGTGTTCTTCATTGATCTTCAAGTTGTTCTTGATGATTTTCTTTGTTTGATCGTTACATTTTCTTGTTTTGTGTCTTTTCTTGTTTTTCATATGCATTTTCGAATTATTAGTGTCTAAACATTAAAAATTTATAAGTTTGGTGTCTTGCATGTCTTTCTTTTCTTAAAAATTTTCAAAAACATGTTCTTGATGTTCATCATGATCTTCAAAGTGTTCTTGACATTCAAAGTATTCTTGCATGCATTCTTTGTTTTGATCTTAAAATTCTATGTCATGTGTCATTTTGTTGTTTTTCTCTCTCCTTATTAAAAACTCAAAAATTTAAAATAATATCTGATGGGATATTTTTGTGGAAGAAACGAATTCCTCCAAAACACCAAAATCTAACCGGCAAGTGCACCGGGTCGCATCAAGTAATAAAACTCACGGGAGTGAGGTCGATTCCACAGGAATTGATGGATCAAGCAACTTTAGTGGATGATTAGTTTAGTCAAGCTAACATTTAAGTGATAATTGATGCAGCAGAAAGTAAATGACAAGGAAAATTAAAGTGCAGAAAGTAAATTGGCAAGTAGCTTAAGGGGCAAGAAATGTAAATTGCAAGAATCTTAAATTGCAAGAAATGTAAATTGCATGAAATTAAAAGGGAGTGGGTGCTGGAAATTAAAGAGAGCAGTAGATCAAGTAACTGGAAAGTTAAATTGCAGGAAGAATAAATCAAGATCAAACAACTCAAATGTAAAGTGCAGAGGAACAAAAGTGCTGGAAAGTAAATTGGGAACAAGGAGATCAGAGAGCAAAGTGACTGTGCTTAATTTGCAGAAATTTAAAAAGATGTTGAAGATCTCAGGAGTGGATCCTTCCTTGATCCAACAAGAGAAAAGTTGCAGAGAGTAAAAAAAAGATTGCAGAAGAAGTAAAGAGAAGTTGCAAATAGAAAATGAAAACAGAATTCCTTCCAATCTCAATTCAAGATTCAAAACAGAAAATGAAACTCAGAGAGAGAGCTCTGTATTCCTAATGCTCCCTAGTGGAGCTCGCCCCCAATTCTCTCTATTCGGGCTTTTTTTTTCTAAAATGAGAATGATGCCTTATATAGGCATTTTTACAAAATGAAAATGAAATTCAAAACAAATTACAATTAAAATGAAATTTCTATTCTAACTGAGAGCAAAGTGACTGTGCTTAATTTGCAGAAATTTAAAAGGATGTTGAAGATCTCAGGAGTGGATCCTTCCTTGATCCAACAAGAGAAAAGTTGCAGAGAGTAAAAAAAAAGATTGCAGAAGAAGTAAAGAGAAGTTGCAAATAGAGAATGAAAACAGAATTCCTTCCAATCTTAATTCAAGATTCAAAACAAAAAATGAAACTCAGAGAGAGAGCTCTGTATTCCTAATGCTCCCTAGTGGAGCTCGCCCCCAATTCTCTCTATTCGGGCTTTTTTTTTCTAAAATGAGAATGATGCCTTATATAGGCATTTTTACAAAATGAAAATGAAATTCAAAACAAATTACAATTAAAATGAAATTTCTATTCTAACTATCTCTTGTGCCTTTGACTGGTGTCAATTGGGCCCTTGCTCTTGATGGAATTGGGTTGATAGAGCCCTTGGTTGATTGCTCTTGGAGTTTGGAGAAGAACCAAATTGAACCGGGTTTGGAACCATGAAAGCTTGAGTAAAAGTTTGAGTAAAAGTTTGAGGCTAACTTTTACTCCAACTTTTCACATCAGCCACCCTTCTTTGCTGATACCAACGTTGGGGCAAAAGTTAGGGGTCAAACTTTTGCTCCAACATTGGCCCCCTTGTGTGCATGTGTGGGGTGCTACTTTGTCATCTTGTCAACGTTGTCAATTTCATGCCAACTATAGACTATTATATATGGTTGGAAAGTTCTAAATGTTAGCTTTCTAACCCAATTGAAATCACCTCAATTGGACATCTACAACTCAAGTTATGCTCATTTGAAGAGGACAAGGTCGCTGGCCTTGGTGTGCAGCGTTTGAGGTAAAGTTTGCCTCAAACGTGGATGAAAACGCCAGTTCTGGAGGCTCAAACGCATTGTTCACCCCATACTATTATACATTGTTGGAAAGCCCTGAATGTCTAATTTCCAATGCCTTTTGAAGCACATCATTTGGAGCTCTACAGCTCGAGTTATACTCCGTCGAAGGTGCAGAGGTCAGTTGGCCTCACTGCATGTTGCCACCATATTCGTTTATGCACATTTCGGGGCAGTTTTCTCCCTCAATTTTAGTGTCCACCATGCAGTACCATATATGCCTGGAAAGCTCTTGATTCCTACTTTCCATTGCTTTTTGAATCACCTCATTTGGAGCTCTGTAGCTCAAGTTATTCATGTTGGAAGTATACCCCTTGTATGCCTTGTGGCGCCAACGTTAGCCAAAAAGTTAGAGGCTAACGTTGGCGCAAACTTTTGCTCTCCAGGGTGTTGATTTGTGAGTTGATTAAATCAAAGGAAACATGGAAATCTACCCAATTGGCTTGCTTATGGCTTAAGAAAGTTCATAAAACCTATTGAAAACAAAGGAAAAAGCATAGAAAAACATGACATGGTGACATGTCATCACAACACCAAACTTAAACCTTGCTTGTCCCCAAGCAAGAAAAGAATCATGCAATAAAGATTGACAATCCAAGGCAAGAAGAATAGCAACTCAATATTCATGGTAAGCTAATTTTCTAAGCCTGCTACAATCACAAAAGAAATGTAAATGATTGATGCTTCTATCTAGCTCATTTTATGAAATCTTTTCCTTATATTTCTTCCTTGAAACAAGCTTTTTGCTTTTCTTATTAGCTTCTCCTTTTGGGTGCTTTACCCGATGAGTTGATAACAAAGCTACGACTTCTAAATGCTTTGTTTTCAAGTATTACCACTTGATACATAAGCACCACAAGCATTTGATTAGAGGACTTCATTAAGCTCATTTTTCTTTTCTTTTCTTGACTCTCTAATCATTGATACTCAGATCCTTGAGCTTTGAGGGAGTGCTTTTGCACTTTGAGCCTAACCTTGACTTCTAAGTGTTTTGTTTTCAAGCATTTGGCTTGATACATAAACACCACAAGCACTTAACAAATAAATTGCCAATGGTACTCAGAGCCTTCAGCTTTCTCATTCTTTTCGTTTTTCTTTTCTTGCTCTTTTTTGCTTTTTCTTTCAAGGTTTTCATGATTTTCAAAAGATTTCACAAAATGTACTAGATGAAAACTTCAATTAAATAAAATCCAATGCAATTGAGCAACAATTAATCATACTAGCTTTCCAATACTTTTATGCACATTCTAAAATCTTCCTTAATGCCTTGTTTGTTTATGATCATGATACTTTGTTGCTTTTGAATTCACAAAACTCAAGTTGGTAATCATAATGACACAGCACCATGTTGCAAATCAAAATTCAAGTTATGCTTTATTCATACACACATGTAAACAGAAAGCTCCACTTGACTCAGTAGCCTCTTCATCTTGTTTTTCCTTCTTCTTCATTACACTCACCAATTGGCCTAGCTGCACTTTCATGTTTTTGAGGGAGTTTTCTTGTTCTTTCCAGACTTTCATTGTCTCCTCCTCATATTTTTTGAACATGGACTCAAGCTTTGAGAGCCTTGAGTGGTTCATGGAAGTTTGTGTGGGTGGTGAGTTTTGAAAGGGGCTTTCTGTTGAAGTATGGTCAAGTGATGATATCTTTGGATGAATATCATATGGAGCACTAGAATTCCCTTCCCAGCCACCATTAGAGTCATGACTTGCATTATTTTGTGGTGGAGGGAAATATCCCATATGATTTTCTTTCTCATCTTGTGGTTCTGAAGCATAGCTCCATGAATTGGAGTGCCCAGAATTTGAAGTTTCTTGGTGATATTCCCAACCACCATTAGAGATTGGTGATGGTGGGTGATATCCTATAAAATTTTGTTTGACCAAAAGATGAGTTGAACTCCATTTGTATTTTATAAACATCAATGAAAATTGAAATTCATGTCATAGAGAAAGAATTTCTTAGTGAGGCAATAACTCAAACACCTTGGTTTCAACTTAGAACAAAGAACAAAAATAAAGAAAATGCTTGATCTAGACTTCTCACCCACTTAATCATTGTTGATCTAAATCAATCCTCGGCAACGGCGCCAAAAACTTGATGGGATATTTTTGTGGAAGAAACGAATTCCTCCAAAACACCCAAATCTAACCGGCAAGTGCACCGGGTCGCATCAAGTAATAAAACTCACGGGAGTGAGGTCTATCCCACAGGGATTGATGGATCAAGCAACTTTAGTGGATGATTAGTTTAGTCAAGCTAACATTTAAGTGATAATTGATGTAGCAGAAAGTAAATGACAATGAAAATTAAAGTGCAGAAAGTAAATTGGCAAGTAGCTTAAGGGGCAAGAAATGTAAATTGCAAGAATCTTAAATTACAAGAAATGTAAATTGCATGAAACTAAAGGGGAGTGGGTGCTGGAAATTAAAGAGAGCAGTAGATCAAGTAACTGGAAAGTTAAATTGCAGGAAGAATAAATCAAGATCAAACAACTCAAATGTAAAGTGCAGAGGAACAAAAGTGCTGGAAAGTAAATTGGGAACAAGGAGATCAGAGAGCAAAGTGACTGTGCTTAATTTGCAGAAATTTAAAAGGATGTTGAAGATCTCAGGAGTGGATCCTTCCTTGATCCAACAAGAGAAAAGTTACAGAGGGTAAAAAAAAAGATTGCAGAAGAAGTAAAGAGAAGTTGCAAATAGAGAATGAAAACAGAATTCCTTCCAATCTCAATTCAAGATTCAAAACAGAAAATGAAACTCAGAGAGAGAGCTCTGTATTCCTAATGCTCCCTAGTGGAGCTCGCCCCCAATTCTCTCTATTCGGGCTTTTTTTTTTCTAAAATGAGAATGATGCCTTATATAGGCATTTTTACAAAATGAAAATGAAATTCAAAACAAATTACAATTAAAATGAAATTTCTATTCTAACTATCTCTTGTGCCTTTGAGTGGTGTCAATTGGGCCCTTGCTCTTGATGGAATTGGGTTGATAGAGGCCTTGGTTGATTGCTCTTGGAGTTTGGAGAAGAACCAAATTGAACCGGGTTTGGAATCATGAAAGCTTGAGTAAAAGTTTGAGTAAAATTTTGAGGCTAACTTTTACTCCAACTTTTCACATCAGCCACCCTTCTTTGCTGATACCAACGTTGGGGCAAAAGTTAGGGGTCAAACTTTTGCTCCAACGTTGGCCCCCTTGTGTGCATGTGTGGGGTGCTACTTTGTCCTCTTGTCAACGTTGCCAATTTCATGCCAACTATAGACTATTATATATGGTTGGAAATCTCTGAATGTCAGCTTTCTAACCCAATTGGAATCACCTCAATTGGACATCTACAACTCAAGTTATGCTCATTTGAAGAGGACAAGGTTGCTGGCCTTGGTGTGCAGCGTTTGAGGTAAAGTTTGCCTCAAACGTGGACGAAAACGCCAGTTCTGGAGGCTCAAACGCATTGTTCATCCCATACTATTATACATTGTTGGAAATCCCTGAATGTCTACTTTCCAATACCTTTGGAAGAACATCATTTGGAGCTCTACAGCTCGAGTTATACTCCGTCGAAGGTGCAGAGGTCAGTTGGCCTCACTCCATGTTGCCACCATATTCGTTTATGCACATTTCGGGGCAGTTTTCTCCCTTAATTTTAGTGTCCACCATGCAGTGCCATATATGCCTGGAAAGCTCTTGATTCCTACTTTCCATTTCTTTTTGAATCACCTCATTTGGAGCTCTGTAGCTCAAGTTATTCATGTTGGAAGTATACCCCTTGTATGCCTTGTGGCGCCAACGTTAGCCAAAAAGTTAGGGGCTAACGTTGGCGCAAACTTTTGCTCTCCAGGGTGTTGATTTGTGATGCCAAAAGTTAGCCAAAAAGTTTGAGGCTAACTTTTACTCCAGCTTTTTGCCCAAAAGTTAGCCAAAATGTTTGAGGCTAACTTTTGCTCCAGCTTTTTGCTCCCTGGTTCATTTTCTATTAATCCAAAAGTTTGAGCTAAAGTTTGAGAAAAACTTTTGCTCAAACTTTTTGTCCTCTCTTCCTCCTAGCCATTCCTCCTTGCTTCAACCTTTCTCCAAGCTTTCTTCACCTATCATCAATCAACCAAACACATCAAAGCTATGCTCAAAATCATGAGTTTGTCATTCTTTCATAATATGTGACAATTATAGCATAAAACCTCATGAAATAGCATTAATTCATACATGGTTGATTAAATCAAAGGAAACATGGAAATCTACCCAATTGGCTTGCTTATGGCTTAAGAAAGTGCATAAAACCTATTGAAAACAAAGGAAAAAGCATAGAAAAACATGACATGGTGACATGTCATCAATATCTTTCCCTTATTTTACTCATAAATTTCAAAATTTTGGGTTGATTTAGTCAAAATTTTTAAAATTTAGTTTTTTCTTGTTAGTCAAGTCAAAATTTCAATTTAAAAATTCTATCTTTTCAAATCTTTTTCATTTTTTTCTTAATAATTTCAAAAATTTTAAAATTGATTTTCAAAATCTTTTTCTTATTTTTATTTCATATTTTCGAAATTATTGCTAACATTTAATATTTTGATTCAAAACCTTCAAGTTGTTACTTGCCTATTAAGAAAGGTTCAATCTTTAAATTCTAGGATCATATCTTTTAGTTTCTTGTTAGTCAAGTAATCAACTTTAATTTCAAAAATCAAATCTTTTAAATTTCCTTTTTAAATCTTTTTCAAAATAAATTTCAATCATATCTTTTTCAAAAATTTAATTTCAAAATCCTTTTCTGACCTCTTATCTTTTCAAAAATTGATTTTCAAATCTTTTTCAATTAACCACTTGATTTGTTTGTTTTAATTTAAAAAAAAAATTTACTATTTCTTATCCTTTTCAAAACCACCTAACTACCTTTCTCTCTCTCTCTCTAATTTTTGAAAAACCCCTCCCCTCTTTTTTAAAATTCTTTTTAATTAACTAATTATTTTAAATTATAATTTTATTTTATTTCTTTTAATAATTTCGAATTCTAACTAATAATTAAAATTAAAACAAAAATATTTTTCTTTCTTTTTAATTATATTCAAAAACTCTCTCTCTGATCTCTTTCTATTTATTTTATCTATTTACTAACACTCCTCTTCTTATAATCCGAACCCTCTCCCTCTCTCTGTGTTCGAATTCTTCTCATTCTATCTCTACCTCATTCTTATATTCTTCTACTCATATAAAGGAATCTCTATACTGTGACATAGAGGATTCCTCTTCTTTTCTATTCTCTTCTTTTTCATATGAGCAGAAACAGGGATAAAGACATTCTTGTTGAAACTGATACTGAACTTGAAAGGACTCTGAAGAGGAAGCTAAGAGAAGCTAAAGCACTACACTCTGGAGAGGACCTTACAGAAATTTTTGAAAAAGAAGAAGACATGGCCGAACCCATTAACAATGGTGGAGATGCAAGGAAGGTACTTGGTGACTTTACTGCACCAACTTCTGACTTCTATGAAAGAAGCATCTCAATTCCTACAATTGGAGCAAACAACTTTGAGCTTAAGCCTCAATTAGTTTCTCCAATGCAGCAAAATTGCAAGTTTCATGGACTTTCATTGGAAGATCCTCATCAGTTCTTAGCTGAATTCTTGCAAATCTGTGACACTGTTAAGACCAATGGGGTTAATCCTGAGGTCTACAGACTTATGCTTTTCCCATTTGCTGTAAGAGACAGAGCTAGGATATGGTTAGACTCACAACCTAAAGAAAGCCTGAACTCTTGGGAAAAGTTTGTCAATGCTTTCTTGGCCAAATTCTTTCCACCTCAAAAGTTGAGCAAGCTTAGAGTGGAAGTCCAAACCTTCAGACAGAAGGAAGGTGAATCCCTCTATGAAGCTTGCGATAGATACAAGCAATTGATCAGAAGGTGTCCTTCTGACATACTTTCAGAATGGAGCATCTTATGTATATTCTATAATGGTCTATCTGAATTGTCCAAGATGTCATTGGACCACTGGTGCACGAAATTGTGATCTCAACGGCGCCAAAAACTTGGTACGCAAGATTGTAATCTCAACTCCTTTTCACAACTCCGCACAACTAACCAGCAAGTGCACTAGGTCGTCCAAGTAATAAACCTTACGTCAGTAACAATCGATCCCACGGAGATTGTCGGCTTGAAGCAAGCTATGGTCATCTTGTAAATATCAGTCAGGCAGATTCAACTGGTTATGAGGTTTTGATAATTAAAAGATAAATAAAATCTAAGATAGAGATACTTATGTAATTCATTGGTGAGAATTTCAGATAAGCGTATGGAGATGCTTTGCTCCTTCTGAATCTCTGCTTTCCTTCTCCCTTCATTTAATCATTCATATTCCTTTCCATGGCAAGTTGTATGTTGGGGGATCACCGATGTCAATGTCTACCATCCGTCCTCTCAGTGAAAATGGTCCAAATGCGCTGTCATCGCACGGCTAATCATCTGTCAGTTTTCACTCATGTTGGAATAGGATCCATTGATCCTTTTGCATCTGTCACTATGCCCAACACTTGCAAGTTTGAAGCTTGTCACAGTCATCCCATCCCAGATCCTACTCAGAATACCACAGACAAGGTTTAGACTTTTCGGATCTCAAGGATGCTGCCAATTGATTCTAGCTTATACGATGAAGACTCCAATCTTTCGGAATGGAGGCTAAGAGATATACATTCAAGCTTGTTTTCATGTAGAACGAAAGTGTTTGTCAGCCACGCGTTCATAAGTGAGAACGGTGATGAGTGTCACTTGATCATCACATTCATCATGTTCTTGGGTGCGAATGAATATCTTAGAATAAGAATAAGCTTGAAATGAATAGAAAAGCAATAGTACTTTGCATTAATTCATGAGGAACAGTAAAGCTCCACACATTAATCTCTGGGGTGTAGAAACTCCCCCGTTGAAATACATAAGTGATGAAGGTCTAGGCATGGCCGAATGGCCAGCCTCCAAACATGTATAATATGATCTATGATAGCATAAAACTGATTAAGGATCTAATTTGATCCAAAGATATAAAATAAATCACTAAAAGTAGTTTTTATACTAAACTAGTAGCTAGGGTTACAGAAAATAAGTAACTAAGTGCAGATAGTGCAGAAATCCACTTCCGGAGCCCACTTGGTGTGTGCTTGGGCTGAGCATTGAAGCTTTCACGTGTAGAGACTCTTCTTGGAGTTAAACACCAGCTTTGGTGCCAGTTTGGGCGTTTAACTCCAGCTTTTATGCTAGAATAGGGTAGAAAGTGGGCGTTCAAACGCCAGTCTGCGTTATCAAAACTCAGGCAAAGTATGGACTATTATATATTACTAGAAAGCCCAGGATGTCTACTTTCCAACTCAATTGAGAGCATGCCAATTGGGTTTTTGTAGCTCCAGAAAATCCATTTCGAGTGCAGGGAGTTCAGAATCCAACAGCATCTGTAGTCCTTTTTCAGCCTCTGAATCAGATTTTTGCTCAAGTCCCTCAATATCAGCCAGAAAATACCTGAAATCATAGAAAAACACACAAACTCATAGTAAAGTCCAGAAATGTGATTTTTGAATAAAAACTAAAAAAAATATAATAAAAATTAACTAAAACATATTAAAATCTACCTAAAAATAATGCCAAAAAGCGTATAAATTATCCGCTCATCACAACACCAAACTTAAATTATTGCTTGTCCCCAAGTAACTGAAAACAAATCGGATAAAAAGAAGAGAATATACTATAAATTCCAAAATATCAATGAAACTTAGCTCCAATTAGATGAGCGGGACTAGTAGCTTTTTGCCTCTGAACAGTTTTGGCATCTCACTTTATCCTTTGAAGTTCAGAATGATTGGCATCTATAGGAACTTAGAATTTAGATAGTGTTATTGATTCTCCTAGTTCAGTATGTTGATTCTTGAACATAGCAACTTTATGAGTCTTGGCCGTGGCCCTAAGCATTCTGTTTTCCAGTATTACCACCGGATACATAAATGCCACAGAGACATAACTGGGTGAACCTTTTCAGATTGTGACTCAGCTTTGCTAGAGTCCCCAATTAGAGGTGTCCAGGGTTCTTAAGCACACTCTTTTTGCTTTGGATCACGACTTTAACCGCTCAGTCTCAAGCTTTTCACTTGACACCTTCACACCACAAGCACATGGTTAGAGACAGCTTGGTTTAGCCGCTTAGGCCAGGATTTTATTCCTTTAGGCCTGCTATCCATTAATTCTCAAAGCCTTGGATTCTCTTTTATTTTACCCTTTCCTTTTGATTTAAAGGGATATTAGTTTTTTCTGCTTGCTTTTTTCTTTTTCTTTCTTTTTCTTTTTTTTTCTTTTTTTTCGCCATTTTTTTCACAAGCTTTGTTCTTCACTCTTTTTTCTTGCTTCAAGAATCAATTTTATGATTTTTCATATTATCAATAATATTTCAGCTTTTTCATTATTCTTTCAAGAGCCAACAATTTTAACATTCATAAACAACAAATTCAAAAATATGCACTGTTCAAGCATTCATTCAGAAAACAAAAGGTATTGCCACCACATCAAAATAATTAAACTAATTTCAAGATATAATTTGAAACCATGTAATTCTTGTTCTTTTGTAATTAAAAACATTTTTCATTTAAGAAAGGTGATGGATTCATAGGACATTCATAGCTTTTAAGGCATAGACACTAGACGCTAATGATCATGTAATAAAGACACAAACATAAACATAAAGCATAGATAACAAAAACAGAGAAAATAAATAGACAAGGAGATTAAGGATCGGGTCCACCTTAGTGAGGGTGGCATCTTCTTCCTTTTGAAGAACCAATGGTGCTCTTGAGCTCCTCTATGTCTCTTCCTTGCCTTTGTTGCTCCTCCCTCATAGCTCTTTGATCTTCTCTAATCTCATGGAGAATGATGGAGTGCTATTGGTGCCCCACCCTTAGTTGTCCCATGTTGGAACTTAATTCTCCTAGGGAGGTGTTAATTTGCTCCCAATAGTTTTGTGGAGGAAAGTGCATCCCTTGAGGCATCTCAGGGATTTCATGATGAAGAATTTCCTCATGCTCTTGTTGAGGTCCATGCGTGGGCTCTCTTGTTTGCTCCATCCTCTTTTTAATGATGGGCTTGTCCTCTTCAATGAGGATGTCTCCCTCTATGACAATCCCAGCCGAATTGCAGAGGTGACAAATGAGGTGAGGAAAGGCTAACCTTGCCAAAGTAGAGTGCTTGTCAGCCACCTTGTAGAGTTCTTGAGGTATAATCTCATGAACTTTCACTTCCTCCCCAATCATGATACTATAGATCATGATGGCCCGATCCACAGTTTCTTCGGATCGGTTGCTAGTAGGAATGATAGAGCGTTGGATGAACTCTAACCATCCTCTAGCCACAGGCTTAAGGTCCGGTCTTCTCAATTGAACCGGGTTGCCTCTTGAGTCTCTTTTCCATTGAGCTCCTTCCACACATATGTCCATGAGGACTTGGTCCAACCTTTGATCAAAGTTGACCTTTCTAGTGTAGGGGCGTGCATTTTCTTGCATCATTGGCACGTTGAACGCCAACCTTACATTTTCCAGACTGAAATCTAAGTATTTCCCCCGAACCATTGAAAGCCAATTCTTTAGATTCAGGTTCATACTTTGATCATGGTTCCTAGTGATCCATGCGTTTGCATAGAACTCTTGAACCATTAAGATTCTAACTTGTTGAATAGGATTGGAGAGAACTTCCCATCCTCTTCTTCTAATCTCATGTCGGATCTCCGGATACTCGCTCCTTTTGAGCATGAAAGGGACCTCAGGGATCACCTTCTTCTTGGCTACAACTTCATAGAAGTGGTCTTGATGGACCTTTGAGATGAATCTCTCCATCTCCCATGACTCGTAGGTGGAAGCTTTTGCCTTCCCTTTCCTCTTTCTAGAGGTTTCTCCGGCCTTAGGTGCCATACATGGTTATGGAAAAACAAAAAGCAATGCTTTTACCACACCAAACTTAAAAAGTTTGCTCGTTCTCAAGTAAAGAAGAAAGAATGAAGGAGAAGAAGAAGAAAATGGAGGAGATGGAGGGAGAGGGTGAATTAGGCCAAGGGGGTATAAGGTGTTTGTGATGTGTGAAATTGAAGAAGTGATGAGGGGTATATATAAAAGTGGGAGGAGGGTTAGGTTCGTGTATTTGGGGTTGGGTTTGGGAGGGAAAAAGAATTTTGAAATTGAAGGTAGGTGGTGTTTTGGGGAAAAGTGAATGAGGTGATTGGTGAAGGGTATTTGGGAAGAGATATGAAGGTGATTGGTGAAGGGTATTTGGGAAGAGATATGAGGTGATTGGTGAAGGGTAATTGGGGAAAAGTGTCATGAAAAGGTGTGAAGAAGAGAGAATGAGTTGAGGTTGGTGGGGATCCTGTGGGGTCCACAGATCCTGATGGGTCAAGGACTTAGCATCCCTGCTCCATTTAGGCATGCAAAATGCCCTTAGAGTGCACTTCTGGCGTTAAACACCAGGTTGCTGCTTGTTTCTGGCGTTTAACGCCAGCTTTTCTCCCTTTCTTGGCATTTAACGCCAACTTGGTGTCCTGTTTTGGCGTTAAATGCCAGTCTGGTGCCTATTTCTGGCGTTTAACGCCCAGAATGGTGCTAGACTGGGCGTTTAACGCCCATTCTGTTACTCTTACTGGCGTTTAAATGCCAGTAAGCTTTTCCTCTAGGGTGAGCTATTTTTAATGCTATTTTTCATTATATTTTTTATTTTTCAGTTGCTTTTGTGACTTCACATGATCATCAACCTACAGAAAACATAAAATAACAATGGAAAATAAATAGATATAATTAAATAACATTGGATTGCCTCCCAATAAGTGCTTCTTTAATGTCAATAGCTTGACAGTGAGCTCTCATGGAGCCTCACAGATAATCAGAGCAGGGTTGAGGCCTTTCAACACCAAACTTAGAGTTTGGTTGTGGCCTTCCAACACCAAACTTAGAGTTTGAATGTGGAGGTTTTGTTTGACTCTGTATTGAGAGAAGCTTTTCATGCTTCCTCTCCATGGTTACAGAAGGAGAACCTTGAGTCTTGAATACAAGGTAGTCCTCATTCAACTGAAGGACCATCTCTCCTCTGTCAACATTAATCACAGCTTTTGCTATGGCTAGGAAGGGTCTGCCAAGGATGATGGATTCATCCTCATCCTTTCCAGTGTCTAGGATTATGAAATCAGCAGGGATGTAAAGGCCTGCAACTTTCACTAGCACATCCTCTACTAGTCCATAAGCCAGTTTCATTGATTTGTCTGCCATCTCTAGTGAGATTCTTACAGCTTTCACCTCAAAGATTCCCAGTTTCTCCATTACAGATAGTGGCATGTGGTTTATCCCTGACCCTAGGTCAAACAGAGCCTTCTCAAAGATCATGGTGCCTATGGTACAAGGTATGAAGAATTTTCCAGGATGCGGTTTCTTCTGAAGCAATGTCTGCCTCATTAATGCACTTAGTTCATTGGTGAACAAGGGGGGTTTGTCCTCCCAAGTCTTATTACTAAATAACTTGTCATTCAGCTTCATGATTGTTCCTAGATATTTAGCAACTTGCTCTTCAATGATGTCTTCATCCTCTTCAGAGGAAGAATATTCATCAGAGCTCATGAATGGCAGAAGGAAGTTCAATGGAATCTCTATGGTCTCTGTATAAGCCTCAGATTCCTTTGGATCCTCAAAGGGAAACTCCTTTCTGTCTAGAGGACGTCCCATGAGGCTTTTCTCACTGGGACTCACGTCCTCCTCACTCTCTCCAGGTTCGGCCATGTTGGTCATGGTTATGGCCTTGCACTCTCTCTTGGGATTTTCTTCTGTATTGCTTGTGAGAGTACTGGGAGGAGTTTCAGTAATCTTCTTACCCAGCTGACCCACCTGTGCCTCCAAATTTCTAATGGAGGACCTTGTTTCATTCATGAAACTTAGTGTGGTCTTGGATAGATCAAAGACTATGGTTTCCAGGCCATAATGGCTCTGTTCAGAATTCTCTGTCTGTTGTTGAGAAGATGATGGAAAAAGCTTGCTATTGCTAAACCTATTTCTTCCACCATTATTGTTGAAGCCTTGTTGAGGCTTCTGTTGATCCTTCCATGAGAGATTAGGATGATTTCTCTATGAAGGATTATAGGTGTTTCCATAGGGTTCTCCCATGTAATTCACCTCTGCCATTGCAGGGTTCTCAGGATCATAAGTTTCTTCTTCAGAAGATGCTTCTTTAGTACTGTTGGATGCAGCTTGCAATCCATTCAGACTCTGAGAAATCATATTGGCTTGCTGAGTTAATATTTTGTTCTAAGTCAATATGGCATTCAGAGTATCAATTTCAAGAACTCCCTTTTTCTGAGGCGTCCCATTGTTCATAGGACTCCTCTCAGAGGTGTACATGAACTGGTTATTTGCAACCATTTCAATGAGTTCCTGAGCTTCTACAGGGGTTTTCAGATGAAGAGATCCTCCTGCAGAATGGTCCAATGACATTTTTGACAACTCAGACAGACCATCATAGAATATACATATGATGCTCTGTTCTGGAAGCAAGTCAGAAGGACACCTTTTGATCAATTGCTTATATATTTCCCAAGCTTCATAGAGGGACTCACCTTCCTTTTGTCTGAAGGTTTGGATTTCCACTCTAAGCTTGCTCATCTTTTGAGGTGGAAAGAATTTGGCCAGGAAAGCACTGACTAGCTTTTCCCAAGAGTTTAGGCTTTCCTTAGGTTGTGAATCTAACCATGTTCTAGCTCTGTCTCTTACAACAAAAGGGAAAAGCATAAGCTTGTAGACCTCGGGATCAACTCCATTGGTCTTGACAGTGTCACAGATTTGCAAGAACTCAGATAAGAACTGATGAGGATCTTCCAATGGAAGTCCATGAAATTTGCAATTCTGTTGCATTAGAGAAACTAATTGAGGCTTAAGCTCAAAGTTGTTTGCTCCAATGGCAGGAATTGAGATGCTTCTTCCATAGAAATTGGAAGTTGGTGTAGTGAAATCACCAAGCACCTTCCTTGCATTGTTGTTGTTGGGTTCGGCCATAGTTGTTTTCTCTGTTTCGAAAATTTCAGTTAGGTCCTATTTAGAGTATTATGCTTTGGCTACTCTTAGTTTCCTCTTAAGAGTCCTTTCATGTTCAGGATCAGCTTCAACAAGAATGCCTTTATCCTTGTTCCTGCTCATATGAAAGAGAAGAGAACAAAGAAAATATGGAATTTTCTATGTCACAGTATAGAGATTCCTTTATGTGAGTAGAAGAAGAGAAGAATAGAAGGAGGAGAAGAGAAAAATTTGAACATAGAGAAGAAGAGGGGGTTCAAATTATGAGTGGAAGAAGAGTGTTAGTAGATAAATAAATAAATAGAAAGAGATGAGAAGGAGAGAGAATTCGAATTTAATTTAAAATAAAAGAAAAATATTTTTGTTTTTATTTTAATTATTGGTTAGTATTCGAAAATTAAAAAGAGAAACAAAATAAAAATTGAAAAAGATAACAAATAGTAACTAATTTATTTATTTTTCAAATTTTAGAGAAAAGTTATTATTGAAATAGAAAACTTTTAAAATCAAACAAAAAGTTAAGTAGTTAATTGAAAAATATTTGAAAATCAATTTTGAAAAGATAAGAAGTTAGAAAAGATTTTGAAATTAAGTTTTGAAAAAGATATGATTAAAATTTATTTTGAAAAAGATTTGAAAAAGAAATTTAAAAAGATTTGATTTTTGAAATTAAAGTTGATTACTTGACTAACAAGAAACAAAAAGATATGATTCTAAAATTAAAGATTGAACCTTTCTTAATAGGCAAGTAATAACTTAAAATTTTGAATCAATCACATTAATTGTTAGTAAAGATTTTGGAAAATATGAGATAAAAATAAGAAAAAGATTTTGAAAATCAATCTTTAAAATTTTCGAAAACAATGAAAGAAAAAATGAAAAAGATTTGATTTTTTAAAAGGTTTTGAAAAGATAGGATTTTTAAATTGAAAATTTGACTTTACTCATAAGAAATAACTAGATTTTTAAAAATTTTTGAAAAAGTCAACTCAAATATTCGAAATTTTTGAGAAGAATAAGGGAAAGATATTTTTTTGATTTTTGAATTTTTAATGAGGAGAGAGAAAAAAAGATATCATTTTGATGTTTTTCTCTTTTTCTATTAAACAACAAAAAATGAAACAAAACATAAAAATTTAAGATCAAAATAAGTAATGCATGCAAGAACACTTTGAATGTCAAGATGAACACCAAGAACACTTTGAATGTCAAGATGAACACCAAGAACTTATTTTTGAAAATTTTTAGGAAAAGACACACATGCAAGACACCAAACTTAGAAATTTTCAATGTTTAGACACTAGCAAATTGAAAATGCATATGAAAAACAAGAAAAGACACAAAACATGAAAATGCAATGGTCAAACAAAGAAGATCATGAAGAACACTATGCATGAGTTTTCGAAAATTTTAAGAAAAGTTAAAAAGATGCAATTGACACCAAACATACAATTTGACACTAGACTCAAACAAGAAACACAAAATTATTTTTGGTTTTATGATTTTATTAACTTTTTTTGTATTTTTCGAAAATTATTTTGAAAAAGAAAATAAATAAATTCAAAATTTTTAATAGGAATTCCAGGAATCATGCAATGTTAGTCTAAAAACTTCTGTCCAGGAATTTAGACATGGCTTACTAGCCAGCCAAGCTTTCAGTGAAAGCTTCGGTCCAAAACACTAGACATGGTCAATGGCCAGCAAAGCTTTTACAGATCATTACATTCAATAGCAAGATTGATAGAAATCAACAAGCTCTTGTGATGATAAGTTGAAACCTCGGTCCAAAAGATTAGACATGGCTTCACAGCCAGCCAGACTTCAACAAATCATCATGAAACTCTAGAGTTCATTCTTAAAAATTTTGAAGACATAGAATAATTTGTTTTTTTGAAAATTTTTCGAAAATAAAAATAATAAAAACAAAAAGCTTAAAATTAAAATAAAATTACCTAATCTGAGCAACAAGATCAACCGTCAGTTGTCCAAACTCAAACAATCCCCGGCAACGTTGCCAAAAACTTGGTGCACAAAATTGTGATCTCAACGGCGCTAAAAACATGGTACGCACGATTGTAATCTCAAATCCTTTTCACAACTCCGCACAACTAACTAGCAAGTGCACTGGGTTGTCCAAGTAATAAACCTTACGTGAGTAAGGGTCGATCCCACGGAGATTGTCAGCTTGAAGCAAGCTATGGTCATCTTGTAAATCCCAGACTAGCAGATTTAACTGGTTATGAGGTTTTGATAATTAAAAGATAAATAAAATCTAAGGTAAGATAGAGATACTTATGTAATTCATTGGTGAAAATTTCAGATAAGCGTATGGAGATGCTTTGCTCCTTCTGAATCTCTGCTTTCCTACTGCCTTCATTCAATCATTCATATTCCTTTCCATGGCAAGCTATATGTTGGGGGATCACCGTTGTCAATGGCTACCGTCCGTACTCTCAGTGAAAATGATCCAAATGCGCTGTCACCGCACGGCTAATCATCTGTCGATTTTCACTCATGTTGGAATAGGATTCATTGATTCTTTTGCGTCTGTCACTACGCCTAACACTCGCGAGTTTGAAGCTCGTCATAGTCATCCCATCCTAGATCCTACATGGAATACCACAATCAAGGTTTAGACTTTCCGGATCTCAAGAATGGTGCTAATTGATTCTAGCTTATACCACGAAGACTCCAATCTTTCAGAATGGAGGCTAAGAGATATGCATTCAAGCTTGTTTTCATGTAGAGCGGAAGTGTTTGTCAGGCACGCATTCAAAAGTGAGAATGGTGATGAGTGTCACTTGATGATTATTAAACCCCGATTTTATGGTTTATCTTGTGCTTATTTTGGGGGATTTTATCAATATTTCTCACACTTATTCGCAAGAAATGCATAGTTTTGTGTTCACTTCCCAATATTGCTCCATGATGGAAAACATGCTTATTTTGCCTTAAAAAATTGTCATATTTTAATCCTTTTCTATTGCCATTCGATGCCGTGATGTATTTGTTGAGTAATTTCAGGAATTATAGGGTAGGAATGACTTAGAAGAGAGGGAGAAAGCATGTACAAAAAGAGAGGAACATGAAGGATTGAAATCTTGGGAGAAGCAGCATCGGCACGCCCGCGCACTCCATGCGCCCGCGCACTCCACGCGCACGCGTGGATGAGGTTGGCTGGAAGCGACGCGCATGCGCACTTGGCGCGCACGCGTGGATCGCAAAAGCAATCGGCGCGCAAGTACGCATGGCGCACACGCGTGGGAAGCTGCACGTGACCTCATTAAAGGAAATCGTTACTGGCAATTCCTCAGGCTCATCAGGCCCAATTTCAAGCTGTTTCTGCATGGAAAATACCCAAAGATGCTAGGGGTAAAGGGGGGATCAATCATTTTTTACACTAAGACACAATTTTAGCTAGTTTTTGGTTTTTTTTTGGTTATTCTAGGGAGAGAAACCCTTGTTCCTCTCTAGATCTAGTTTTAATTTGATCTTCCCTTGTTGGATTGTGAATTGGATTTTCTTAATTACTAGTTTTAATTGTTCAATTTGAATTTCTTGTTACAATTTTGCTTATATATAGTGATAGTTTTATGAACCCTTGTTAATTGTCATTTTATACCCATTTCATGAATGTTGTGAATCTTGACTTGTTGATGTTACATTGATGATTTCTATGTTTAGTTTTGTTGTTTGGATGATTGTATGTTGATAATTGTTAGTGGGTACTTGTAGATTTTAATTTAATTGCTATTTGAACATGTTTTTTGTTAATGCTTACCATGTGCTTGATGAATAGTTTACTTTGATTATGGAGTAGTTTCTTTCACTCTTCGCCTAGGTCAAGGAAATTGGGTAAACTTGCGTCATTGGGTCTAATGGATTTGATGATTTGGGAGCCCTTGGTGGTCAATTTGATACTCATTGACGCCAACCCACTACTAATCTAATTAGTAGGTAGGTTGGGACTTATAGGTTGATGTGATCAAAGCCATTTGACGTACTTCAAGTCTAGGAGTAGATATTACGTACTTAAGACTTTTGGAAGTAGACTTAATGAGCTTGGTTCCTCATAATTGTCAAGATATGGTTGTTAGACAAGGATGGTGACCTCAATTCCCATGCCTAGCCAAGAGTTGCTTTTATTATTCATATTTGAACACCAAATTTCTCAACTACTTGCTTTAGTGTTAGTCACTTGTTTGGTTTATAATAGAATTAAGTGAAATGTTGCTTGTTCATTGGAATTGCTCATGTTTTGCTTAGTTAATTGAATTAGTTTGTTACAATTTAAGATTACTTGCTTGTTAAGATTCCCATTTATTTTCATGCTCATAACTCACAACCCCGAATTTCTAACCAATGTTGAAGCACATGTTTGCCCATTCCTTCTGAGACGACCCGAGGTTTGAATAATTTGGTTATTTCTATTGGGGTTGAACATGTGACAACCAAATTCCTCTTCTAAATTTAACACCCGAGGATTGTTGTTGGTAGAGCTATACTCGCAACGTAATCTTATTGAAGAAAATCTTTACCAAAACACCCTTGGGGCCCGTCAAATTTTTGGCGCCGTTGCCGGGGAATGGTTGCAACGTATGCCTTGATATTGGTTATGTGAATATGTGAATATTGTAGATATTTTACTTCTTTCAATACTTAGCTATAGTTTAGATTTCTTTTGCATTTGTGCTATGACTTTCAAGTTTGATGACTCGGTCTCAACCGAATTCTAGCTTAGCAAATTTTGATCCCGAGATTGAAAGAACTTTGTTACACACTCGGCAAGTTAGACGACGGTTGGACTATACGCCTAGTACTTCGGCCTCTCTTGAGGAAAATACCGAATCACTAGACGTCACCGAGAGTGACTTGGAGTCCGCTACTTCATATTCTTCTGTTGGCACTACTAATACATCTTTGCACCCTACAGGTGAGCCACACATGGCGGAGCCACGCCGGATCACTTTGCAGGAGCAAGGAGCTCCGGATATCATACTTCAACCGTTGCAAGCAAGGTATCCTAACCTTGATCCAAACTTTGAGTTGAAGAGTAGCTTGATAAATCTACTTCCTAAGTATCATGGGTTGCCGGGTCAAGACACCATACGACATTTGAAGGATTTTCAAGTTGCTTGTTCTACGGCTCGAAGGCATGGAGCCGATGAGGTAGCTATCATGGTTTTTATAAACCTTTCCATCATCATTTCTAGAACATAGAGTCTTTGGAAGTTTAGGATTGGTTGTGGCTGTGTTAATTGTGGTGATTGATGTAAGTCATGTTGGGCAGGTGGTGAGGTAGGACAGGGCTGGAGGTGTGTATATTGGGCTGGTGTGTAGTGATTTTTGTTGGTATGGTGGTGTTTTTGCAGGTTTGGGAAGTTGGGGTTGTTATAGTTGAAGTCCCTTTGTTCCTGATGCTGAGATTCCCTCATTCTTAGATAAGAATGTGGTTTCCATGGTGGAAATTGTGCAGTCACTGTGGCAGAATGTAGAGAATCAATTTGTCTAGCTATTGATTCCAATTGCTGCTAAGTTTGCTAGTATAGCTGTTTGTTTTGATTCATGATTGCTCTCACTCCTTCAAGATTCATTACTTCCTTTTCTGAAATTGCATTCCGTGGCATCTCAAATGAGTGTTGGTTATTGGCTCTTTTGTCACTGAACTCTGCAGTTCCTTGGATGGTTGCTGTTGCCTTGAGTAGGCCATCTGAGAAGTAATCTACTGCTTTTCTTGTTTCGGAGGTTAATCCTTCATAGAATGCTCGAAAATCTACCTTGTCATTTGATTTCTTGTATCTCTCCCATGCTTTGAACAGTGGTTCTTCCTCTCTTTGTATGAATGGATGTACTCCTTCTTTCATCTTGATGTTTTGTTGGGGTGAGGAAAATTTGGCTAGAAACTTGGCAACCAATTCATCCCAACTAGTTATACTTCCTTGGGGAAAGGTTTCAAGCCATTGTGCCGCTTCATCTTTCAGTGAGAAGGGAAATAACAAGAGCTTAATGGTATCATGGTTTACACCATTGAGATTGACAGTACCACAAGTTTTCAGAAAAATGGATAGGTGCTGTTTAGGGTCCTCCAAGGGATTTCCACCATAGGAACAATTGTTCTCTACTAGTGTAATGAGTTGTGGCTTCATGTTGTGATGTTCTTCTTTCTCAGAAACTCCTTCTTCAATGATATCCTTCCTTTTGGCTGCTCTTCTTCCCTATGACATATAAATCAACAACGGAACACACAGTGATACTTTTGCAAGTTGAGTGTAGTCAGTTGAGACAAAACTTCAAACAGTTAGTGGGTTAGTCAAAAATTAAAGAAAAAGTGCTTGATCTAAACTACCACTTCACTTAATCATTGTCAATCTAATCAATCCCGGGCATCGGCGCCAAAAACTTGATGGGATATTTTCGCGGAAAAACGAATTTCTCCAAAACACCCAAATCTAACCGGCAAGTGCACCGGGTCGTATCAAGTAATAAAAACTCACGGGAGTGAGGTCGATCCCACAGGGATTGAAGGATTGAGCAATTTTAGTTTAGTGGTTGATTTAGTCAGAGTTTTGCAAAAGTTTGAGAAAAAGTTTGAGTAAAAGTTTGAGGCTAACTTTCACTCTAACTTTTACTATCAGCCTCCATGCTTTGCTGCTATCCACGTTGGGGCAAAAGTTAGGGGTCTAACTTTTGCTCCAACGTTGGCCTCCTTATGTGTACTTTTGGCGCCAACGTTAGCCCAGAAGTTAGAGGCTAACGTTGGCGCAAACTTTTGCTCCCCCTTTGTATTGTTCATGTGCCAACATTAGCCCAAAAGTTAGAGGCTAACGTTGGCGCAAACTTTTGGTGGCCAGGGAGTGTTTTTCTCATGCCAACGTTAGCCACAAAGTTAGGGGCTAACGTTGGCGCAAACTTTTGGTGCCCAGGGAGTGTTTTTCTCATGCCAACGTTAGCCACAAAGTTAGGGGCTAACGTTGGCGCAAACTTTTGGTGCCCAGGGAGTGTTTTTCTCATGCCAACGTTAGCCACAAAGTTAGGGGCTAACGTTGGCGCAAACTTTTGGTGCCCAGGGAGTGTTTTTCTCATGCCAACGTTAGCCACAAAGTTAGGGGCTAACGTTGGCGCAAACTTTTGGTGCCCAGGGAGTGTTTTTCTCATGCCAACGTTAGCCACAAAGTTAGGGGCTAACGTTGGCGCAAACTTTTGGTGCCCAGGGAGTGTTTTTCTCATGCCAACGTTAGCCACAAAGTTAGGGGCTAACGTTGGCGCAAACTTTTGGTGCCCAGGGAGTGTTTTTCTCATGCCAACGTTAGCCACAAAGTTAGGGGCTAACGTTGGCGCAAACTTTTGGTGCCCAGGGAGTGTTTTTCTCATGCCAACGTTAGCCACAAAGTTAGGGGCTAACGTTGGCGCAAACTTTTGGTGCCCAGGGAGTGTTTTTCTCATGCCAACGTTAGCCACAAAGTTAGGGGCTAACGTTGGCGCAAACTTTTGGTGCCCAGGGAGTGTTTTTCTCATGCCAACGTTAGCCACAAAGTTAGGGGCTAACGTTGGCGCAAACTTTTGGTGCCCAGGGAGTGTTTTTCTCATGCCAACGTTAGCCACAAAGTTAGGGGCTAACGTTGGCGCAAACTTTTGGTGCCCAGGGAGTGTTTTTCTCATGCCAACGTTAGCCACAAAGTTAGGGGCTAACGTTGGCGCAAACTTTTGGTGCCCAGGGAGTGTTTTTCTCATGCCAACGTTAGCCACAAAGTTAGGGGCTAACGTTGGCGCAAACTTTTGGTGCCCAGGGAGTGTTTTTCTCATGCCAACGTTAGCCACAAAGTTAGGGGCTAACGTTGGCGCAAACTTTTGGTGCCCAGGGAGTGTTTTTCTCATGCCAACGTTAGCCACAAAGTTAGGGGCTAACGTTGGCGCAAACTTTTGGTGCCCAGGGAGTGTTTTTCTCATGCCAACGTTAGCCACAAAGTTAGGGGCTAACGTTGGCGCAAACTTTTGGTGCCCAGGGAGTGTTTTTCTCATGCCAACGTTAGCCACAAAGTTAGGGGCTAACGTTGGCGCAAACTTTTGGTGCCCAGGGAGTGTTTTTCTCATGCCAACGTTAGCCACAAAGTTAGGGGCTAACCATGGTGGAAATTGTGCAGTCACTGTGGCAGAATGTAGAGAATCAATTTGTCTAGCTATTGATTCCAATTGCTGCTGAGTTTGTTGGTATAGCTGTTTGTTTTGATTCATGATTGCTCTCACTCCTTCAAGATTCATTACTTCCTTTTTTGAAATTGCATTCCGTGGCATCTCAAATGAGTGTTGGTTATTGGCTCTTTTGTCACTGAACTCTGCAGTTCCTTGGATGGTTGCTGTTGCCTTGAGTAGGCCATCTGAGAAGTAATCTACTGCTCTTCTTGTTTCTGAGGTTAATCCATCATAGAATGCTTGAAAATCCACCTTGTCACTTGCTTTCTTGTATCTTTCCCATGCTTTGAACAATGGTTCTTCCTCTCTCTGTATGAATGGATGTACTCCTTCTTTCATCTTGATGTGTTGTTGGGATGAGGAGAATTTGGCTAGAAACTTGGCAACCAATTCATCCCAACTAGTGATACTTCCTTGGGGAAAGGTTTCAAGCCATTGTGCCGCTTCATCAATCCACACATTCCTCTTTCATTTTTTTTTTGATGATGCTTAATCCTCCCAAAGGCTTGTATGATGCTCTGCAATGATATTGAAAGTTGCTTGTTCCCCAAGCACTTGGAAACAATGGTTAGTCTGGCTGATTTATTTATGGGCTTTTGAACTTACTTTGGTGTGGGAACACCAAACTTAGTACCTTGCCAATGGTTTTTATGCATGAAATTAACCATGTGTGATAATTTTTTTTCTTTTCTTCTTCTTTTTCAAAAGCAATAAAACTGAAAACTAGGAAACAGCAGAATAGTTAACTAGTTTATCCAACATGCTGGATCTCAAAACAGAAATGTAAATAAGCATGAAAACAGTAAACAGGGAGTGGGAAATGGGAAATCCGAATCTCAGGACCCAAGAGACTAGAAAACCAAGTCTAGATCTCAGTGCCTTCCCAGATCCAACAAGAACAAATGCAAAAGAGATTGTAGATTGCAAAGAAAGTACATGAAGAAGCAAGTGACCGAAACTGAAATTCAATTAAGCAGAAAATTAAACAAGATCCCAAGGTGAGATTAAAACAGAATTTCTTCAATTCTCCACCCAAGATCCAAGACAAGAAATGTAAAGAATGCTGGGCAAGAACAAGGAAGAAGAGAGATCAATTCTCCTCCCAAATTCTCTTGAATTAAAACAACAATGCTAAGAAATGTAAAAGTGAGCTCTAAGCCAAATTTAAAAGAAAGATATTCTGAAAAACTAAAAGGGAAGCTCTCCGAAAAACTTGAATTCTATCCTATTTATACACTTTCTTCAAATGATCTTCAAGCCTTGAGTTGGGCCTTTGCTCTTGGTGGAATTGGGTTGAGAGAGGCCTTGGTTGATTGCTCTTGGAGTTTGGAGAGGAACCAAAGTGAACCAATTGAACCGGGTTGGAGTTTTGCAAAAGTTTGAGTAAAAGTTTGAGTAAAAGTTTGAGGCTAACTTTTACTCTAACTTTTACTATCAGCCTCCATGCTTTGCTGCTATCCACGTTGGGGCAAAAGTTAGGGGTCTAACTTTTGCTCCAGCGTTGGCCTCCTTATGTGTACTTTTGGCGCCAACGTTAGCCCAGAAGTTAGAGGCTAACGTTGGCGCAAAATTTTGCTCCCCCTTTGTATTGTTCATGTGCCAACGTTAGCCCAAAAGTTAGAGGCTAACATTGGCACAAACTTTTGGTGGCCAGGGAGTGTTTTTCTCATGCCAACGTTAGCCACAAAGTTAGGGGCTAACGTTGGCGCAAACTTTTGGTGCCTAGGGAGTGTTTTTCTCATGCCAACGTTAGCCACAAATTTAGGGGCTAACGTTGGCGCAAACTTTTGGTGCCCAGGGAGTAACTTTCATGTGCCAACGTTAGCCCAAAAGTTAGGGGCTAACGTTGGGGCTAACTTTTCACCCAAAAGTTTGTGCAAAAGTTTGAGGCTAACTTTTACTCTAGCTTTTTGCTTCCTGGTTCATTTTCACTTATTCCATTGTCCTCTCTTTACTCCTAGCCATTCCTTCTTGCTTCAACTTTTCTCCAAGATTTCTTCACCTATCATTAATCAACCAAACACATCAAAGCTATGTTTAAAATCATGAGATATTCATTTTATCGTAATATGTGACAATTATAGCATAAAACCTCGTGACATAGCATGAATTCATACATGGTTGATTAAATCAAAGGAAGCATGAAAATTTACCCATATTAGCTTACTTGTAGCTCAAGAAAGTGCACAATTCAAGTGAAAACAAAAGAAAAAGGCTAGTGAAACTAGGCTAAGATGACTTGTCATCAATGACCACTCACTTGCTCATTAGCTACTTTACCGGAGGTCTTTGTGCAGAAGATAGAAGATTGCTCACCGCTTCTAGTAGCGGTTCCCTTTTGAAAAACAAGACGGAGGGAGAAGCTTGGAATTTGATAAAGGATGTTGCCGAAGCTACACAACACACAAGGGTGAGAAGCAATCCTCTAAAGGGTGTGGTAGAACCATCCCCTTCCGAATCAAGTCTAACCAAAGCACTTGGGGATATAACCACTATCCTTATGCAAATCCAAATGGATCAAAAGGAATACTACTCCATCCAAGCCGTCCAAGCCCCACCTCCGGTTGCTCAACTTGAAGGCCCTCCTAGAATTTGTGGTTTGTGCTCTACCACCACACATTACACCGACCAATGCCATTAAATTCAAGAGGAACATGCTCTTGTGGTGGCCAATGTGAATTACAACAACCGTCCACCCTACCCTCCTCAAGGTCAAAACAATTACCATCAAGGGTGGAGGGATAATGCACAAGGAAGCAATCAAAACCAAAGGTGGAACAACTCTCCTTCTCATCACAACAATAACCAATCTTCATCCCAATACCACCATAACAACACCAACTACCATTCCAACCAAAACCAAAACAACTACACCAAGTACCAAGCACCACACCATAGATAACAAAACCAAAACTAAACTCCTCCATCTTCCAACAATCAAGTTGATGAGCTTAGAGCTGCCATGGAAAAACGAGATGAGAGCAACAAGGCTCAATTTGAGGCCTTGAATACTCAATTGGCCAACCTCACCAACATGCTTTCAAAGATGAACATGTCAAGCCAACCACCAACCTCCAATAACAACACCAACCAACCCTCAAAAGTTCCTCTAACCTTCCATCCCAACCCCAACCAAACCCAAGAGGCGGTCTCAACGCCACCACTCTACGGTCGGGGACTACATTAGAGGAGATACCTCCAAGGGTCATGGGAGAAATTTATGAGGAAAAGGTAGTTGTTGAAGCTCCACATGAAGAAGAGGTGGTAGACAAAAGGCATGAGGAAGAGGGAGTTAACCTCAAAGAACCCAAGAGGAAAGCTATACTGGATGAGTCCATTCCTATCCCATTTCCTTCCATGGTGAAGAAAGCGAAGAAAACACCGGAAATTGATTTGAACATACTTCAAGTGTTCAAAAACGTTAGAGGTAACCATAGCACTCCTTGATGCTATTCAACAAATTCCAAAGTATGCAAAATTTTTGAAAGACTTGTGTACACACAAGGATAGGATAGGAGAATTGGAGACATTATCCTTGGGTAGTTCAATTTCTTCCTTGATGGAACCTATTCCAAGAAAATGTGGTGACCCTGGGCCGTGCTTAGTGTCTTGTTGTATTGGTGGACACACTTTTCATGATTGTATGTGTGACTTGGGAGCTTGTGTATGCATCATGCCACTTTCTATCTATGTGCGGTTGAATTTAGCTCCATTGAAGAAATCGGCGGCGAGGTTTGCCTTAGCCGATAAAAGTGTGATCACAGTGATGGGGATAGCGGAAGATGTACTCGTGGCAATTAAGGATTTGGTTTTTCTGGTTGACTTTTACATCCTTGAAATGCCTCCAGTAGAAAATAGAAGCTCATCCTCCGTTCTACTCGGTAGACCCTTCCTCAAAACCTCCAAATTCAAGTTAGATGCCTTCACTGGTATATATTCCTTTGGGGTTGGAGACAAGATTATCAAGTTCAATTTAGAGGAAGCCATGAAACATCCTCCCGAAGAATATTCCGTGCTCCGATGTGATGTGATTGATGAAGTGGTAGCGGAAGTGCAAGAAGAAGACGATGACAAGTTGTGCTACCCCATTGTTGAGGAGACGGATTACCAAGAGGATGAACATGAGGAAGTTGTCAAGAATGAGTCCCATGAGCTTGATGAAAAGGAACCTCATCTTGAGACAAAAAGTGAACTGAAGCCCCTTCCATCTCATTTGAAGCTTTCTTAGAGGATAACCAAAATTTTCCGGTCATTATTGCTAGTGAACTCTCTAGTGAAGAAGAGGGAAAGCTCCTAGATGTTCTAAGAAAGTACAAGAAAGCAATAAGATGGAGCCTGGCGGATATTGTGGGAATTGACCCCCGCAAGTGCATGCATAGGATATTTCTCCAAGATGGAGCTAAGCCGGTTAGGCAACCGCAAAGGAGGCTCAACCCAACCATCCTCGATGTAGTGAAGAAAGAGGTCACCCGATTACTGGATGCGGATATCATATACCCAATCTCCGACAGTGAGTGGGTGAGCCCGGTTCAGGTTGTCCCCAAGAAGTCAGGCATCACAACGGTCAAGAAGGACGATGGTGAAATGGTCACTAAAAGAGTACAAAATGCGTGGCGAGTATGTATTGACTACAGAAGGTTGAACGCCGCCACACGGAAGGACCATTACCCCTTATCCTTCATCGATCAGATGCTAGACCGCTTGGCAGGTAAATCTCACTACTGCTTTCTTGATGGATTTACTGGCTACTTCCAGATACATATTGCTCCTGAAGATCAGGAGAAGACCATGTTTACTTGTCTATTTGGCACCTTTGCCTATAAAAGGATGCCATTTGGACTATGTAACGCACCCGCTACTTTTCAGCAGTGCATGACGAGTGTCTTCTCCGATCTAATGGAGAATTGTCTAGAAGTTTTTATGGATGACTTCAGCGTTTATGGTGCTTCATTCGATTGTTGTTTAGAGAACTTGGCCAAGGTCCTAGCTAGATGTGTTGACATTAACCTTGTCTTAAATTTTGAAAAATGTCACTTTATGGTACGACAAGGTATAGTGTTAGGACATGTAGTATCTCATGAAGGCATTTCTGTAGACCCGGCCAAGGTCGATGTTATCACCACTTTGCCTCACCCCTCATCCGTGAGGGAGGTCCACTCGTTTTTGGGACATGCAGGATTTTATAGGCACTTTATCAAGGACTTCAGCAAGATTTCTTTGCCATTATCGTGCCTACTCCAAAAAGATGTGGATTTTGAGTTTGATAGTGAATGTGTAAAAGCTTTTGAAGAGCTAAGGAGAGTTCTTACCACGGCACCAATTATGTGAGGCCCCAACTGGACGTTGCCATTTGAGATAATGTGCGATGCGTCAAACCATGCTGTAGGTGCCGCGCTTGCACAGTGCGATGGTAAACTCCCCTTTGTCATTGCTTACTCTTCTAAGACACTAGATGCAGCACAATCCAACTATACCACTACTGAAAAAGAACTCCTAGCTATTGTTCATGCTTTAGATAAATTTAGATCTTATTTTCTAGGTTCAAAGATAGTGGTATACACGGATCATGCAGCTTTAAAGTGCTTATTGACAAAGAATGAGTCAAAGCCTAGACTCATACGTTGGATCTTACTTTTGCAAGAATTCGACATTGAGATTAGGGACCGGAGTGGATCTTAAAACCTAGTTGCGGATCATTTAAGCCGCATTGAGAATTTAAAAATTCATCCATTTCCTTTCAATGACTCATTCCCATTGGATAGTTTACATGCTGTGTCGGATAGCTTTCCTTGGTTTGCCCCAATGGCGAACTACTTGGTTGCAAAAATATTTCCTCCTAATATTTCGAAAAACCAAAGGGACAAGTTGAGGAGTGATTCCAAATACTATATTTGGGATGACCCTCACTTGTGGAAGAGGGGCGTGGACCAAGTAATTCGAAGATATGTCCCGGAGTCTAAATTCCAACCAATTCTTGAAGCTTGTCATTCGTCCGAATGTGGTGGCCACTTTGGCCCACAAAGGACCGCTAAAAAAGTGTTGGATTGTGGATTCTGGTGGCCAACCTTATTCAAAGATGCTAACCAGTTGTGTGTGTCTTGCCATCAGTGTCAGAAGTCAGGAAACGCATCCCAAAGGGATGAAATGCCTCAGCAACCTATGTTGTTCTGTGAAGTATTTGATGTATGGGGCATTGACTTTATGGGATTATTTCCCAACTCTAGTGGGTATCTATAGATTCTGGTAGCGGTTGACTACGTGTCAAAGTGGGTAGAGGCTATACCTACCCACCTTGACGACGCCAATACCGTTGTTTCTTTCATTAGGAATCACATTGTATGCCGTTATGGGTCGCCACGAGCAATCGTGAGTGACCAAGGATCCCACTTTTTTAATAGGAAGGTAGAAGCACTGCTCAAGTGCTATGGAGTGTCATATAAGGTTGCTACTGCTTATCACCCGCAAACAAATGGACAAGCGGAAGTGTCCAACCGGGAAATCAAAAGAATCTTGGAAAAAGTGGTCAATCCACAAAGAAAGGATTGGAGCCTACAAGACTCCGATAGGGATGAGTCCTTTCCAGATCATCTATGGTAAGGCATGCCACCTTCCGGTGGAGATTGAGCATCGAGCCTATTGGGCAGTAAAGCAGTGCAACATGGATTTGGCCAAGGCGGGTGAAGCTAGGAAGTTACAACTAGAAGAGCTTGAGTGTTTGAGGAACGAGTCATATGAGAATGCCCGAATCTACAAGGAAAAGACTAAAGCATTCCATGACCATCACATCCGGAAGAAAGACTTTCAAGAAGGTGATGAGGTCCTCCTCTACAACTCAAGGCTCCGATTCATGCCTGGCAAGCTCCGCTCTAGATGGGAAGGACCTTTCAAGGTGAAAGAGATGAAGCCCTACGGAGTGGTGGAATTATTTGATCCCAAGAATGAAGCAACTTTTAAAATGAATGGACATAGAGTGAAGAAGTATCATGGTTGCAAGCCCCCAAAAGAGCTAGATGTGTACATATTGGAGGATGCACCAAGGAGAGAGGAAGCTTAAGAAAAGGACCGTCCAACTTAAGGATGTTAAAGAAAAGTGCTTGGTGGGAGGCACCCCACCGTGGTAAGATCTTCCTTGTTTATACCATCTTATTTGTATCCTTAGTTTCTTGTGAATTTTTTGATCTCTTGATGATTGATTGAGTGCATAGGAATGCTAGCTTTGTTGATTTTGTTGGATAGATAGGATGTTCATATAGATAGGATGTGAAAAAAAAAAGAATAAAGAAAACAAAAAAATTCCTTTGAAGAAGGGCACCGACGCACCAGTGCACAGTGCGCGCGCGCGCCGGTAACGCAATTCCACTCTTGGGCCAAATACCCGAGAGTCATGCCCATTTTGTGCCCAGCTCGTGACAGGCACCCACGCGTTCGCGTACATGCCGCCTGCACGCACCATTGCAATTTAACCATCTTGCGCGCGCCGATGGAGATATGTGGGCTCTCTGGTACAAAAACCAGAGAGTTGTGCCACAATTGGGCCAACCCTGTGCCAAAACTGACGCGTCCACACGTTGTGCGCGTTCGCGCCAGTCGCGAAATACCTCAAGCACGCGTTCGCGCAAGGTGTGCGTCCGCGCGCCTGCCTCCCTGATTCACTCTGGCACAACTTCCCTCGCGCGCGTGCGCCACTGACGCGCACGCGTCCTCTGCTAGCACCCTCACCAACCCACCAGCGCACCTTGCGCGCGCGTGCCGATTGCACGACTCAGTTTTATACTTTCGCGCCTGATCCTGCTTTCTTTCACCCTCAACCCCTTTTCTTTCTTAGTTTCTTTTCCTTCTCCCTCCATCATTTCCCTTCTCTTCTTCTTCCTCCCTAACCCACCACCACTGTCTCCGGCCACTCACCGGCGACAACCACCTTTTCCGGTGGCACTACACTTCCTCTATTTTCTCTCTCATCTTCACAAAAGAAGATTCAACCTTGTTCCTTCATACTTTTTAAGGTTTCACTTCTTCCATTTCTTTACTTCCATTTTCCCTCGCATTATTTCTTCTAGTTAGATGCTTCTTATTACTTTACTTAGTTTCTCTTTTGCTTATTGTATGCTTACTTTTTCTTTTTCCTTATTTCTCCATGGATGTTGAATTTGAGCTTAATTTGCATTAATAGATCTTTTGTCATTCTTTTTCTTAGCTTTGCCATTGTGTGATGTTTATGTGATGATTGATGTTCCATTTTGGGCTTTGAATTGGTTTAGTATCTCATAATTGCTCATTGCTTGCTTATTGCACGCCAAGTGTTCGAGGAAATGCACATATACCATTTTGGTTCATTTTAGTCACACACTTTTAAATTGGTGCTCCCTCTTCGTTCACTCGCTTTCTCTTAAATGCATTGAGTCTAATTTGTGTGCTTAAAGTTCATACTTGCCAATTAGATATTAGTTGAACATGACTTACTCTTTATTATGGATGCTTGAGATTACTCTTCTCATGCCATTGCATGCTTTACTTCCTCTTGCATCCTATGCCAAGTGTCATGACCCTTGCTTTTACATTCACAATGGCCACTACAAGTCACTTGCAATTTTTTTTGTAAAATTGATTCTTGGGTTTAATATTTTCCTTCCTTCCCTTCCTTTTTAGGATGGCCACCAAGAAAGGCAAGGAGATAGCTTCGAGGAAACCGGCCGCAAAAAGGGCACCCCAAAGGTCAAACTCTAAGGCGCGCTCTTCATTAGGAGCCAAACCCCTATCTAAAAAAGGGAAGACTCCCGCTCCTATTGATGAGAATGACAAGGGCAAACCGGCGAAAGATTCTTCAAGGTTCCCCAACCGCTTCTGTGAACTTATGTTCCCCTCCATAGCTATAAGGAACTATCATCCTGAGCATCTACTCGCTCCGACGGACAAGGTTGCTCCTTATATTTTGCCCCGCATTGAACAGCGAGGATGGAAGTTTCTCTTGAGGAAATCAAAGGAAATCAACCTCTCTTGGGTGGAAGAATTCTATACTAACTACCATCTTCCCTCTCTTCAATCGGTATACATGTGCCGGAAGCAAGTCTCAGTTTTAGAAAGAGGCTATTCAGCAATTGCTTAATGTTCAACCGGTACCAAGTGACATGGATGGATACTAAGAAGTCTTACGTCAGTGAGAGATGTTTGGATTCGATTGGGACTCGATCCTCCGAGTCATTGCTGAACCAGAGGCATTTTGGATCCATGGTCGACTGCAGATGAGGCCCAAGAGCATTGACGCTCACTTTCTCATTGTGGAAGCTAGAGCTTGGGCCCAGATCCTATCTCACTATGTGCTACCTAGCACCCACAAGTCGTCCCTCACGGCAGACCTCAGCTTGCTTGTTTGGTGTGTTCTCACGGAGAAGCCGGTGAACATTCCGCTTCTTGTCAAGCAAGCGATGAGTCAAGTTCACGACCGGGATAATTTACCATTTCCAGCATTGGTATCTGATTTATTTGCTGCTGCAGGTGTTTCTTGGGAAGCCAAGGATAAAAAGATTATAGTTCCAGCTAAGGGCGATGTGGTCCCAAGTAAAAAATACCTACACCTTCCCATGAACACACCAAGCCTCGACATAGCCCCGCCACTTCTTTTTCCTTCTAGTTCATCATCGCCACCACTGAGATCCACACATTAAAGGATAGAAGATCTTCACCAAAAGCTTGATGGATATGAGCGGTGCAACCACCGCCGATATACTTACATCAAGAAGCTTCTGCGTTGTGTTACCCCTAGCATGGAGGAACCTGAAATATTCACATCCACCTCAAACCCAAGTGATGGGAGTTCTAATGAAGGGGATAGTGAAGGTTCCGGTCTCGACCGTCCCTTGCGTATTATTCGTAGCATGGAGGACCGTGCTAATTTCTAAAGTGTGGGGAGGTCGTTCGACCGATCTCTATGGGTAACAATCTCTTCCCTTCGATCTTCAAGAAACTGTGTTTTGGGTGACCTACCAAAATTCTGAAATTTTTTTTTTGCAGTAAACTTGCTTTAAGAATGTATTTTGGAACATAGTGATTGAGCTAAGAACACAAGCATGAAAGTTTTGAGCCTGTTGCATGGTTACATCTTCTAACCATTATTTCCATTCTTGTGTGCATATCTCTCTCCCTATGATTGTGATCCTTGCTTTGTCTGATTCTATATGTCCATTGTTTTGTGTATGAATGCATTTACATGATTGAGGCCATCATTTCAATAGTCACTTTTCCCGAATGGCCTTAACCTTCTTATCTACCATTGCTAACCAATTTTGAGCCTATGATAAACCCCCTTTTGTTCTTAGATAGAGCACATCAACAGCCCTAATTGAAAAACCATGAATGTCCCTGAATTTGAATCCTTGATTAGCTTAGGTAAGTTAAGATGTGTATCATTCAAATAGGAGGGTATACTTGGGGAATTAGGGTAGATATATAGGTGTGTAATTGTAGTGTAATTAGAAATTCTAGGATTTGGGAACATACTCATGTGTTGAATGATTAAACTGTATGCATTGAAACTTTTGTTCACAAAGAAACCCTAATAAAAGGGGATTACAAAAAAAAAGAAAAAAAGAAAAAAATAAAAAGAAAAGAGAGAAAGCAATGAAAGGGGACAAAGATTCCCCAAGATAAAGTAACATAAACAATGCATATGGGTGTGAATTAGAAAGAATGCATGAGTATGCAAAAAGAGTAAAAGTCAAGGGTAGCTAGGTAATGTATTGTAGTAGTATAGGTTGTTCTATGTGTCTAGTGGATCCTAGGTTGATCATGGACTCAAATTTTAAGACCACTTGGCCATATACATCCTTACCTTCACCCTAGCCCCGTTACAACCCATGAATAAGACCTCATGGTACTTGTAATCATGCATTAAGTAATTGTTGATTGTTAGATGAAAGGCAAATCTTGGAAAGCATGATTAGGAGAAGATTGAGTGACGAACCCTATACACTTGAGCGAATAGAGCGGATACACTTCCGGTGAGGGTTCGACGCTCAATGCTTGTTTCCGGCTTTCACAAGCGTTTGTTTAGCAAGTCATATGCACTCCTTAGTGGTATTCAACTTGGTAGGATTCATGAATTACATACTATTTTCACCCTATATGCCCACATGTATTCTTGAAGGATAGATTAACTCTTGACCAAGTAGGTAGATGATTTTACATTAGTTGCATGCATCCATTTAGGTAGTTTGCATTTCATAAACCCTTTCTCACCATGATCATTGGTCTTTTTATTTTAAGCATGAGGACATGCTTGGTTTAAGTGTAGGAAGATTTGATAATCCCCGATTTTATGGTTTATCTTGTGCTTATTTTGGGGGATTTTATCAATATTTCTCACACTTATTCGCAAGAAATGCATAGTTTTGTGTTCACTTCCCAATATTGCTCCATGATGGAAAACATGCTTATTTTGCCTTAAAATTGCCATATTTTAATCCTCTTTTATTGCCATTCGATGCCGTGATGTATTTGTTGAGTAATTTCAGGAATTATAGGGTAGGAATGACTTAGAAGAGAGGGAGAAAGCATGTACAAAAAGAGAGGAACATGAAGGATTGAAATCTTGGGAGAAGCAGCATCGGCGTGCCTGCGCACTCCACGCGCACGCGTGGATGAGGTTGGCTGGAAGTGGCGCGCAAGGATGGATGCATCCGCGCAGATCAGAAGATTCTCATCAACGCGCACGCACGCATGGTGCGCACGCGTGGGAAGCTGCACGTGACCTCATTAAAGAAAATCGTGCCTGGCAATTTCTGAGGCTCATCAGGCCCAATTTCAAGCTGTTTCTGCATGGAAAAGACCCAAGGATGCTAGGGGAAAAGGGGGGATCAATCATTTTTTACACTAAGACACAATTTTAGCTAGTTTTTGGTTTTTCTTTGGTTATTCTAGGGAGAGAAACCCTTGTTCCTCTCTAGATCTAGTTTTAATTTGATCTTCCCTTGTTGGATTGTGAATTTAATTTTGTTAATTACTTGTTTTAATTGTTCATTTTGAATTCCTTGTTTCAATTTTGCTTATATCTAGTGATAGTTTTTTGAACCCTTGTTAATTGTCATTTTATACCCATTTCATGAATGTTGTGAATCTTGACTTGTTGATGTTACATTGATGATTTCTATGTTTAGTTTTGTAGTTTGGATGATTGTATGTTGATAATTGTTAGTGGGTACTTGTAGACTTCAATTTAATTGCTATTTGAACATGTCTTTTGTTAATGCTTACCATGTGTTTGATGAATTGTTTACTTTGATTATAGAGTAGTTTCTTTCACTCTTGGCCTAGGTCAAGGGAATTGGGTAAACTTGAGTCATTGGGTCTAATGGATTTGATGATTTGGGAGCCCTTGGTGGTCAATTTGATACTCATTGACGCCAACCCACTATTAATCTAATTAGTAGGTAGGTTGGGACTTATGGGTTGATGTGATCAAATCCATTTGACGTACTTCAAGTCTAGGAGTAGATATTACGTACTTAAGACTTTTGGAAGTAGACTTAATGAGCTTGGTTCCTCATAATTGTCAAGATATGGTTGTTAGACAAGGATGGTGACCTCAATTCCCATGCCTAGTGGTATGCGAAATTGTTACTCAGGTTGTGAATTATTGTTCGAAATTGATTCCCTGGCGATGGCACCAAAAACGGATGCACAGGACCATGGTCTAAACATATCTTCACAACTTCGCATAACTAACCAGCAAGTGCACTGGGTCGTCCAAGAAATACCTTACGTGAGTAAGGGTCGAATCCCACGGAGATTGTTGGTATGAAGCAAGCTATGATCACCTTGTAAATCTCAGTCAGGCGGATATAAAATAGTTATGGAGTTTTCGAAATTAATACTAAAATAAGGATAGAAATACTTATGTAAATCATTGGTGAGAATTTCAGATAAGCGTATGGAGATGCTTTCGTTCCTCTGAACTTCTGCTTTCCTGCTGTCTTCATCCAATCAGTCTTACTCCTTTCCATGGCTGGCTTTATGCAAGGGCATCACCGTTGTCAGTGGCTACATCCCCTCCTCTTGTGAAAATGGTTCAAGATGCCCTGTCACGGCACGGCTAATCATCTGAGGTTCTCGATCATGCTGGAATAGGATTCACCCTCCTTTTGCGTCTGTCACTACGCCCAGCACTCGCGAGTTTGAAGCTCGTCACAGTAATTCAATCATTGAATCCTACTCGGAATACCACAGACAAGGTTTAGACTTTCCGGATTCTCTTGAATGCCGCCATCATTCTAGCTTACACCACGAAGATTCCGATTAAGAGATCTAAGAGACACTCATTCAATCTAAGGTAGAACGGAGGTGGTTGTCGGGCACACGTTCATAGGGAATGATGATGATTGTCACGTTCATCACATTCAGGTTGAAGTGCGAATGAATATCTTAGAAGCGAAATAAGATGAATTGAATAGAAAACAGTAGTACTTTGCATTAATCTTTGAGGAACAGCAGAGCTCCACACCTTAATCTATGGAGTGCAGAAACTCTACCGTTGAAAATACATAAGTAATGAAGGTCCAGACATGGCCGAGATGGCCAGCCCCCAAACGTGATCACAGGATCAAAATACAATCCAGGATGGATAATACAATAGTAAAAGGTCCTATTTATAATAAACTAGCTACTAGGGTTTACAGAAGTAAGTAATTGATGCATAAATCCACTTCCGGGGCCCACTTGGTGTGTGCTTGGGCTGAGCTTGAAGTCTACACGTGAAGAGGTCATTCTTGGAGTTGAACGCCAGCTTTTGTGCCAGTTTGGGCGTTGAACTCCACTTTGCAACTTGTTTCTGGCGCTGGACGCCAGAATTGGGCAGAGAGCTGGCGTTGAACGCCAGTTTGCGTCATCTAAACTTGGGCAAAGTATGGACTATTATATATTGATGGAAAGCTCTGGATGTCTACTTTCCAATACAATTGGAAGTGCGCCATTTTGAGTTCTGTAGCGCCAGAAAATCCATTTTGAGTGCAGGGAGGTCAGAATGCAACAGCATCAGCAGTCCTTCTTCAACCTCTGAATCTGATTTTTGCTCAAGTCCCTCAATTTCAGCCAGAAAATACCTGAAATCACAGAAAAATATAAAAACTCATAGTAAAGTCCAGAAATGTGAATTTAACATAAAAACTAATGAAAACATCCCTAAAAGTAACTAGATTCTACTAAAAACATACTAAAAACAATGCCAAAAAGCGTATAAATTATCCGCTCATCACAACACCAAACTTAAATTGTTGCTTGTCCCCAAGCAACTGAAAATCAAATAGGATAAAAAGAAGAAAATATACTATAAATTCCAAACTATCTATGAAACATAGCTCAAATCAAATGAGCGGAACTTATAGCTTTTTGCCTCTTAAATAGTTTTGGCATCTCACTTTATCCATTGAAGTTCAGAATGATCGGCATCTATAGGAACTCAGAGTTCAGATAGTGTTATTGATTCTCCTAGTTCAGTATGATGATTCTTGAACACAGCAATTTTATGAGTCTTGGCCATGGCCCTAAGCACTTTGTTTTCCAGTATTACCACCGGATACATAAATGCCACAGACACATAACTGGGTGAACCTTTTCAGATTGTGACTCATCTTTGCTAAAGTCCCCAATTAGAGGTGTCCAGGGTTCTTAAGCACACTCTTTTTTTTGCTTTGGACCTTGACTTTAGCTGCTCAGTCTCAAGTTTTCACTTGACACCTACACGCCACAAGCACATGGTTAAGGACAGCTTGGTTTAGCCGCTTAGGCCAGGATTTTATTCCTTTAGGCCCTCCTATCCACTGATGCTCAAAGCCTTGAGATCCTTTTTATTACCCTTGCCTTTTGGTTTTAAGGGCTATTGGCTTTTTGCTCTTGCCTCTTGGTTTTAAGAGTTTTTGGCTTTTTCTGCTTGCTTTTTTTTTCTATTTTTTTTTTGCAAGCTTTGTTCTTTGCTGCTTTTTCTTGCTTCAAGAATCATTTTTATGATTTTTCAGATTATCAAATAACATGTCTCCTTGTCATCATTCTTTCAAGAGCCAACATATTTAACATTCTTAAACAACAACTTCAAAAGACATATGCACTGTTCAAGCATACATTCAGAAAACAAGAAGCATTGTCACCACATCAATATAATTAAACTAAGTTCAAGGATAAATTCAAAACTCATGTACTTCTTGTTCTTTTGAATTAAAACATTTTTCATTTAAGAGAGGTGATGGATTCATAGGACATTCATAACTTTACGACAAAGTTACTAACTACTAATGATCATGTAATGAAGACACAAACATAGATAAGCACTTAACATAGAGAAAACGAAAAACAGAGAAAGTAAGAATAAGGAATGAGTCCACCTTAGTGATGGTGGCGTTTCCTTCTTGAGGAACCAATGATGTCCTTGAGCTCTTCTATGTCTCTTCCTTGTCTTTGTTGCTCCTCCCTCATTGCTTTTTGATCTTCTCTTATTTCATGAAGGATGATGGAGTGCTCTTGATGTTCCACCCTTAGTTGTCCCATGTTGGAACTTAATTCTCCTAGGGAGGTGTTGATTTTCTCCCAATAGTTTTGTGGAGGAAGATGCATCCCCTGAGGTATCTCAGGGATCTCTTGATTTGTAGCCACATGTTCTACCACTGATCTATAGACCTTTGAGATGAATCTTTCCATATCCCATGACTCGGAGGTGGAAGCCTTTGTCTTCCCTTCCCCTTTTCTAGAGGTTTCTCCGGTCTTAGGTGCCATCAATGGTAATGGAAAAACAAAAAGCTTATGCTTTTACCACACCAAACTCAGAATGTTGCTCGTCCTCGAGCAAAAGAAGAGAGAATAGAAGAAGAAGAAAAAGATATGGAGGAGATGGAGGGATGTGTGTATGGATGTGAGTGGTGAATGGAGAACAGAAGGGATGATCATGAATGGAGAGAGAGAGGGTGAGGTGGGTGGGGATCCTGTGGGGTCCACAGATCCTGAGATGATCCTGTGGGGTCCACAGATCCTGAGGTGTCAAGGATTTGTATCCCTGCACCAATTAGGCATGTAAAATGCCTTTGCACACAACTCTGGGCGTTCAGCGCCAGGTTGGTGCCCATTTTGGGCGTTCAACACCCATTTGTTGCCATTTTTGGCGTTGAACGCCAGAACCATGCTTGTTCTGGGCGTTCAGCGCCAGAATGCTGCCCATTTTGGGCGTTCAACGCCCATTTGTTGCCCATTTCTGGCGTTGAACGCCAGAACCATGCTTGTTCTGGGAATTCAGCACCAGCTCTTCTCCAGGGTGCAATTCTGGCGTTCAGCGCCCAGATGCTGCCCATTTTGGGCGTTCAACGCCCAGATACTGCCCATTTTGGGCGTTCAGCGCCAGAACCATGCTCTGTTCTGGCGTTGAATGCCAGACAGGTGCTTCCTCCAGGGTGTGATTTTTCTTCCACTGTTTTTGATTCTGTTTCTAAATTTTTTGTTTATTTTGTGACTCCACATGATCATGAACCTAAGAAAACATGAAAAACAAAAGTAAAATTAGATAAATTAACATTGGGTTGCCTCCCAACAAGCGCTTCTTTAATGTCACTAGCTTGACAGTGGGCTCTCATAGAGCCTCACAGATGTGCAGACCTTTGTTGAGACCTCCCAACACCAAACTTAGAGTTTGGATATGGGGGTTTGACACCAAACTTAGAGTTTGGTTGTGGCCTCCCAACACCAAACTTAGAGTTTGACTGTGGGGGCTTTGGTTGACTCTGCTTTGAGAGAAGCTTTTTCTGCTTCCTCTCCATGGATGCAGAGAGAGATCCTTGAGTTGTAAAAACAAGGTTTTCCTTATTTAATTGAAGGATCAATTCTCCTCTGTCCACATCAATCACAGCTCTTGCTGTGGCTAGGAAAGGTCTTCCTAGGATGATGGATTCATCCTCTTCCTTTCCAATATCTAGGACTATGAAATCAGTAGGGATGTAAAGGCCTTCAACCTTTAGTAACACGTCCTCTACTTGTCCATAAACCTGTTTTCTTGAATTGTCTGCCATCTCTAATGAGATTTTAGAAGCTTGCACCCCATAGATTCCCAGTTTCTCTATTACAGAGAGGGGCATGAGGTTTATTCCTGAACCAAGGTCACACAGAGCCTTAAAGATCATGGTGCCTATGGTACAAGGTATTATGAACTTTCCAGGATCCTATCTCTTCTGAGGCAATGTCAGTTGATCCAAATGGCCTTGCACTCTCCTTTTGGATTCTCTTCTGTATTTCTTGGGAGAGTATTAGGAGGGATTTCAGTGATCCTTTTTCTCAGCTGGCCCACTTGTGCTTCCAAATTTCTAATGGAAGACCTTGTTTTATTCATGAAACTCACAGTGGCCTTAGATAGATCAAAGACTAAATTTGCTAAGCTATATGGATTCTGCTCAGAATTCTCTGTCTGTTGCTGAGTGGATGATGGAAAAGGCTTGCTATTGCTAAACCTGTTTCTTCCACCATTATTAAAGCCTTGTTGAGGCCTTTGATCCTTCCATGAGAGATTTGGATGATTTCTCCATGATGGATTATAGGTGTTTCCATAAGGTTCACCTACGTAATTTACCTCTGCTACTGCAGGGTTCTCAGGATCATAAGCTTCTTCTTCAGAAGATGCCTCTTGAGTACTGTTGGATGCAGTTTACATTCCATTCAGACTCTGGGAAATCATATTGACTTGCTGAGTCAATATTTTGTTCTGAGCCAATATGGCATTCAGAGTATCAATTTCAAGAACTCCCTTCTTCATAGGTGTCCCATTACTCACAGGATTCCTCTCAGAAGTGTACATGAACTGGTTATTAGCAACCATGTCAATGAGTTCTTGAGCTTCTGCAGGCGTTTTCTTTAGGTGAATGGATCCACCTGCAGAAGTATCCAATGACATCTTTGATAACTCAGATAAACCATCATAGAATATATCCAGGATGGTCCATTCTGAAAGCATGTCAGAAGGACACTTTTTGGTCAGTCCTTTGTATCTCTCCCAAGCTTCATAGAGGGATTCACCTTCTTTCTGTCTGAAGGTTTGAACATCCACTCTAAGCTTGCTCAGCTTTTGAGGAGGAAAGAACTTGGCTAAGAAAGCCGTGACCAGCTTATCCCAAGAGTTCAGGCTGTCTTTGGGTTGAGAGTCCAACCATATTCTAGCTCTGTCTCTTACAGCAAAAGGGAAAAGCATAAGCCTGTAGACTTCAGGATCTACTCCATTAGTCTTAACAGTATCACAGATCTGCAAGAATTCAGTTAAGAACTGAAAAGGATCTTCAGATGGAAGTCCATGAAACTTGCAGTTCTGCTGCATCGGAGAAACTAGCTGAGGTTTCAGCTCAAAATTGTTTGCTCCAATGGTAGGAATGGAGATGCTTCTTCCATGTAAATTGGAATTAGGTGCAGTAAAGTCACCAAGCATTCTCCTTGCATTATTGTTGTTGGGTTCGGCTGCCATCTCCTTTACTTGTTCGAAATTTTTAATAAGGTTGTCTCTGGATTATTGTAATTTAGCTTCTCTTAGTTTCCTCTTCACAGTCCTTTCAGGTTCTGGATCAGCTTCAACAAGAATGCCTTTTTCCTTGTTCCTGCTCATAAGAAAGAGAAGAGAACAAGAAAAGAAGAGGAATCCTCTATGTCACAGTAAAGAGGTTCCTTATTGTTAGTAGAAGAAGAAAAAGGAATAGGGGTGAAGATGAGGAGATGTTAGTAGATGAATAAATAAATAGGAGGAGATGAGAGAGAGGAAGAATTTTCAAAAGGAATTAGTGATTTTCGAAAATAGCTTTTGAAAAAGGTTAGTAGTTTTTCGAAAATTAAAATAATAAATTAAAATAATTAGTAAATTAAAAAGAAATTTTGAAAAAGGGGGAAGATATTTTCGAAAATTAGAGGGAGAGAGTTAGTTAGGTAGTTTTGAAAAAGATAAGAAACAAACAAAAAGTTAGTTAGTTAGTTGAAACAAATTTTGAAAAGATAAGAAGTTAGAAAAGATATTTTAAAATCAGATTTTTGAAAAAGATAAGATAAGAAGATATTTTTGAAAAGTTATGATTAGAATTAGTTTTGAAAAAGATTTGATTTTTAAAATCACAATTAATGACTTGATTCACAAGAAATCACAAGATATGATTCTAGAACTTAAAGTTTGAATCTTTCTTAACAAGCAAGTAATAATCTTGAAAATTTTTGAATCAAAACATTAATTGATGATATGATTTTCGAAAATCATGTGATAAAGATAAGAAAAAGATTTTTGAAAAATATTTTTATAATTTTTGAAAATAACTAAAAAAATTGAAAAAGGTTTGATTTTTGAAAAAGATTTTGAAAAAGATAAGATTTTCAAATTGAAAATTTGATTTGACTCATAAGAAACAACTGAATTTTAAAAATTTTGAAAAAGTCAATTCAAATTTTCGAATTTGATGAGAAGAAAAAGGGAAAGATATTTTTTTGATTTTTGAAATTTTTTTATGATGAGAGAGAAAAACATGAAAAAGATGCAATGCATGAAAATTTTAGATCAAAACTATGAATGTATGCAAGAATGCTATGAATGTCAAGATGAACACCAAGAACACCGTGAATATCATGATGAACATCAAGAACATGTTTTTGAAAAATTTTTAATGCAAAGAAAACATACAAGACACCAAACTTAGAATTATTTAATGCTTAGGCACTAAGAATTCAAGAATGCATATGAAAAACAAGAAAAGACACAAAACATGCAAATGCAAAGATCAAACAAGAAGACTTACCAAGAACAACTTGAAGATCATGAAGAACACTATGAATGCATGAATTTTTTCGAAAAATGCAAGATGAACATGCAATTGACACCAAACTTATAACATGACTCAAGACTCAACCAAGAAACACAAAAATATTTTTGATTTTTATGATTTTATGATTTTTTTGTATTTTCTTTCAAATTTTTTTTTTGAAAATTATTTTGAAAAAGAAAAATAAGGATTCCAGAAATTTTAATATGAATTCCAGGAATCTTATGCTCTTTAGTCTAAAGCTCCAATCAAAGGGTCAGGCATGGCTTAATAGCCAGCCAAGCTTTAGTATGTAACTCAGACATGACACGCCTGACATACCCTATCCAGAAGAATTGGACATGGCTCCATTGAGGTGATTAGTTGAAGACCAATCCCAAAGCAGTTTGGGTATGGCTTTACAGCCAGATAGGCTTCAACATGCTTCATGAAACACTAGAATTCATTCTTAAAAATTCTGAAGAAAAGTATATTTTTTTGAAAACATTTATTTATTTAATTTTTTTAAAAATATTTTTTTTTGGAAAAAACGAAAAAGAAGAAAATATTTTTGAAAAATTTTTGAAAACTTTTTGAAAACAAAATAAGAAAAAAATTACCTAATCTGAGCAACTTGGTGTGTGCTAAGGCTGAGTATTGAAGCTTTCACGTGTAGAGACACTTCTTGGAGTTAAACACTAGATTTGGTACCAGTTTGGGGGTTTAACTCCAGTTTTTATGCCAGTTCTAGCGTTTAACGCCAGAATAGGGTAGAAAGTGGGCGTTCAAACGCCAGTTTGCATTATCAAAACTCGGGCAAAATATGGACTATTATATATTAATGGAAAGCCTAGGATGTCTACTTTCGAACAAAATTGAGAACGCGCCAATTGGGTTTCTGTAGCTCCAGAAAATCCTTTTCGAGTGCAGGGTGGTCGGAATCCAATAGCATCTGTCGTCCTTTATCAGCCTCTGTATCAGATTTTTGCTCAGGTCCCTCAATTTCAGCCAGAAAATACCTAAAATCACAGAAAAACACACAAACTCATAGTAAAGTCCAGAAATGTGATTTTTGAATAAAAACTAATAAAAATATAATAAAAATTAACTAAAACATATTAAAAACTACCTAAAAACAATGCCAAAAAGCGTATAAATTATCCGCTCATCAACCACTCTGCTGGTGGATCTCTTCATCTGAAGAAGATGCTTGCAGAAGCCCAGGAACTCATTGAAATGGTTGCAAATAACCAGTTCATGCACACTTCTAAAAGAAATCCTGTGAATAATGGGACAACTCAGAAGAAAGGAGTTCTTGAGATTGATACTCTGAATGCCATATTGGCTCAGAATAAAATATTGACTCAGCAAGTCAAAATGATTTCTCTGAGTCTGACTGGAATGCAAGCTGCATCCGACAGTACCAAAGAAGCTTCATCTGAAGGAGAAGCTTATGACCCTGAGAATCCTGGAATGGAAGAGGTGAATTACCTGGGAGAATCCTATGGAAATACCTATAATCCTTCATGGAGGAATCATCCTAATTTCTCATGGAAGGATCAACCGAAACCTCAACAAGGCTTTAATAATAATAATGGTGGGAGAAATAGGTTTGGCAATAGCAAGCCTTTTCCATCATCTTCTGAGCAACAAACAGAGAATTCTAAGCAGAGCCTCTCTGACTTAGCAACTATAGTCTCTAATCTATCTAGGACCACTCTCAGTTTCATGACTAAAATAAGGTCCTCCATCAGAAATCTGGAGGCACAAGTTGGTCAGCTGAGTAAAAGAGTTACTGAAATCTCTCCTAGTACTCTCCCAAGCAATACAGAAGAGAATCCAAAGGGAGAGTGCAAGGCCATCAATATGTCCAACATGGCCGAACCTGTAGAGGAAGGAAAGGCAGGGAATTCCAGTAAGGAAGCGCTCAATGGACATCTAGTGGCCACTAAGGAGTTCCCTAATGAAGAACCAAAGGAATCTGAGGCTCACACAGAGACCATAGAGATTCCACTGAACTTACTGTTGCCATTCATAAGCCCTGATGAGTATTCTTCCTCTGAAGAGGATGAAGATATTATTAAAGAGCAAGTTGCTGAGTATCTAGGAGTAATCATGAAGCTGAATGCCAAGTTATTTGGTAATGAGACTTGGGAGAATGAACCTCCATTGCTCATCAATGAACTGAATGCTTTGGGGCAACTAAAATTACCTCAGAAGAAACCAGATCCCGAAAAATTCTTAATACATTGTACCATAGGCACCATGACCTTTGAGAAGGATCTGTGTGACCTAGGATCAGGAATAAACCTCATGCCACTCTCTGTAATGGAGAAATTAGGGATCTTTGAGGTACAAGCTGCTAAATTCTCAATAGAATTGGCAGACAAATCAAGGAAACAGGCTTATAGAGTTGTAGAGGATGTCTTAGTGAAAGTTGAAGGCCTGTACATCCCTGTTGATTTCATAATCCTAGACACTGGGAAGGATGAAGATGAATCCATTATCCTTGGAAGACCCTTCCTAGCCACAGCAAGAGCTGTGATTGATGTGGACAGAGGAGAGTTGGTCCTCCAATTGAATGAGGACTACCTTGTGTTTAAGGCTCAAGGATCTTCTTCTGTAACCATGGAGAGGAAGCATGAAAATCTTCTCTCAATACAGAGTTGACGAACGGATTTCTACTAGTAAAGAATTTCACAAATAAATTCTCGTTGCAAGTATAGTTTCTAAACCAGCAAAAAATCCTTTCGTATAAAAACTTGTTTGTCACTAAAGTAAACCCAATAAAATTTATAACCGAAGTATTTAAACCTCGGGTCGTCTCTCAAGGAATTACAGGGAGGTGTATTTTATTATTGGTTATGAGTTTTCTGGGAAACTTTGGGGTTTTATTAAGATAAAAAGCAAGAATAGTAAATGGCAGGGAAGTAAATTAATAACTAGAAGAACTCTTGGCAAGGCATAAGAATTGGAAATCCAATCCTAGTTATCCTTATCAGGTGCGATGAGAATTGTTATTGCTCCCACTTAGTTAACCCTTACTAAATAAAAGAAAGTCAAGTGGACTAATCAACTCGATTCCTCAAGTCCTAGTCAACTCCTATGGAAAGACTAACTTTAGAGGGATCCAAATCAATCAACAATTTCTAATTTTCAATCAACAGTTGAGTTTGACAACTCAAGTGTCACCAATTACTTAACCAAAGCCAAAAGGGAAAAAATCCAAATTATTTATATCATAAATAGAAGAAAGCAACATAAATCTGAAATACCTCAATTTGCATTAAATAAAGAAATTAAATTAAACATAGGATTTCATAAGCTAATTTGGTAACATAAGTAATTAGCAAGTGAAATAGAGAAAGCAAAGTATTAGAACAAATAAAAGTAAAAGAGAAACTAATTTAAAGGAACATTGAACCTGGAATGAAGTAAATGAAGAAATCCTAATCCTAAAACCTAAGAGAGAGGAGAGAACCTTTCTCTCTAGAAAACTACATCTAAAACCTAAAATTCTCTATAATGAATGAATGATTGATTGTTCAAGTGATTCCCCGACTCTCCAGCCTCTATTCTGTGTTTCTGGGCTTGGATTTGGGCCCAAAAAGGGTCCAGAAATCGCTAGCGGCGAATTCTGTAACTTTCTGCACGTGGCGTCTGTCACGCGTATGCGTAGGTCACGCATGCGCGTCATTTGGCGATTTTTCTTCCCATGCATACGCATCAGTCACGCGTACGCGTCGCTTATATTCTGCACGAGGCACGCGTCCGCTTCGTCTATGTGTGCGCGTCGCTGCCAGTTCCTCAAATACTTTATTTTTATTGTTCCTTCCACTTTTGCATGTTTCCTTTCCATCCTCTAAGCCATTCCTGCCCTATGAAGCCTGAAAATACTTAACACATAGATCACAGCATTGAATGGTAATAAAGGATAATTAGAATTAATATTTTTAAGGCATAGGAAACATGTTTTCACATATATCATAGAATAGGGAAGGAATTGTAAAATCATGCAAATTATATGAATAAGTGGGTGAAGAATTGATAAAAACCACTCAATTGAGCACAAGATAAATCATAAAATAGTGGTTTATCAACCTCCCCACACTTAAACATTAGCATGTCCTCATGCTATATTCAAGAGAAACTGAAAAAGGGTGAAGGTAGAATGGTAGAATCTTATGCAATGCAATCTATTCTAAATGCAAGCTACCTAAATGAATCATGCAATTCTAATTATTATCCACTTATATATATAAAGCTTACATGTGGTTAAATTGAGTCAAATTCTTCAAGGAAACATATATGTACAGCCAAAGGCTAAATCATGTTAAAACACATTCACAATTGAGTTGAGTTAATCAAAAGAGTTCACAAACTTGCAAGACAATCAGTGATTAAACATGTATATATGAAAATGAGCTATTGAACCCTCACTGGATTTGTGTATGAACTCTAATCACTCAGTGTTTGGGGTTAATTACTCTATTCTTCTCTAGTCATGCTTTCTAAACCTTTATTCTTCATCTAACCAATCAACAAATATTTAATGTATACATTCAAACATCATGAGGTCTTTTCAAGGTTGTAATGGGGTCAAGGCAAAGGTGAGGATATATATATATAACTTATTTTATACGATTCTAACACTATGCCTAGTTACCCAATTTCCCACTTTTGTATCACATACTCATGCATCAAATTATTTTTGATTTTATCCTATGTGCATTGATCTTTTCACTAAACTCATTATTGGGGTAATTTTATCCCCTTATTTATTTATTTAAAGAGATTTTTTTTTTAGCACAAACATAAAATATCAGTGCACATGGTATTTTAATTATTTGATTCTCACATGAGCATGCACCCAAATTCTGATTATTTTGTCAATTTAATCATTTCCTATCAACCCATGTTCCCATGGTTCCCCACACTTAATTGATACACAATTTCTATCTTAAGCTAACCAAAGATCCAATTTGGGGTATTTCATTTGATTTTTCTGCTTAAGGCTAGTGATGTGGTAAAATACAGAATAAATGGGGATTAAAAGGCTCAAGGTGGCAAACAAAGACAATTGAAAGGGTAGGCTGTTTGGGGATAAGTGAGCTTTTTAAAGAAACATGGCCTCAATTATATTCATGCATGTAAATACATTGAATATTGGACATATAGAATGAAATAAAGCAGAGATCATAAGCATAGAGAAGGAAGTACACAAGAATGAAAACTATGGTTAAATAATATAACCATGCAACTAAGCTCAAAAACTCACAGGTTGTGTGTTCTTTGACTCAAAATCCATATATCAGTTATGTATATCATGCAAGTAAGAGTAAAGAGTTCCAACTCTAATCAATGTGAATGTTTGAATGGCTTTTATAAAAATAAATATATTCCTTGAAAAAATGTCGTCAATTTACCAACATTTATCATTATATATCTATATATGCTAAGTGGATTGTTGTGATTATGAAAATTTAAAAATTTCTAGTTTACTCTTTATGTTCAATTAAACCAAATTATCATATGCTAAAAGGGTAAACTAAACTAAATAATCCATATTTTCTATATCATAACTAATAAGCTAAGAGTGCAAATTAAGCTAAATATCTAAGATATATATAACCCAAAGTGCAAAATGTAATGAAGTAAAAATAAACAGAAATACAGTAAAAGAAAATGTGCAAGTACTGAAAGGAAAATAAGATAAGATAAAAGAAAATAAAATAAAAATACAGAAAAAGAAATAAAATAGGATAAAGAGTCTGAAAGTGGTTCACCAAAATAAAGTTTGCCAGAGATGGCGACCTCCCCACACTTATATAATAGCATCGTCCTCGATGCTCAATCAAGCGGGTGGAAGAAGCGTCATCTCCGTAAGGGTGTGCTGCTGGTGTCTCTGTGGCGGCCTGAGGTCCTGTAGTCTGTGTGGGTGTCTGGGGATCTACATGCTGAAGCGGAGGCTCTGTCTGTAGAATGATCTTTGGGTCGGCCGGCTGTATCTGCTAGGGCTCCTCATGATATGGCGTAGCCTGCTCGGGTCCTGCCTGCTCAGCCTCTGCTCGTGCATCATTCTCCTGGTGATCCGCCTCCTCCTCAGATGGCTCTGATGGTGTGTCAGGCTCGGAGGGGATGTTAGTGTGGTCTGACCGGATTATCAACTTTAAATGCTCATAGCGTCGCTTGTTGCGACGCTCAGACCGCTCATATCGCCGCTGGTTGCGGCACTCTATCTGGTCCATCCGTTCAAAGAGGCGGTACACTAAGTGGTAAATGGGCTGGGAAGCAGGTGAAAGTGCTGTGGCGGTGGCTGGTGCAGCAGGTGCTGAAGGGGCAGCAGAAGATGTGGCTGCCTCAACGGAGGCAATAAGAGAGGGTGGTCTGTAGCCCAGAGCCTGGAACTTCCTGCCATGTGGGATGATCTTCTTGTAGTCGGCGGCTGGTGGCTTCTCAATCGCAAGCTCCCAGGGCACCTCAGCTCGGCGGCCCATCTGAGTGATCAAATAGGGGAAGAGCAGAGTGCCTCGGACATGAACCCTGGACGTGGAATACCGGATAAATCAGGGAAGGTATAGATCCTTGCCCTCCATCACGCACCAGATAAGGGTAATCATGGTAGCTGGCACCTCAGTCTCGTGAGTGCTCGGCATCACATAATTGATCAGGATTTGTTGCCATAGCTGAGCCTCATCATTCAGATAAATAATTTTTATGCCCTTTGGGGTCACTGTTGACTTATCCATGACCCATGGGACAGTAGGATCAATAGCTATAGTGCGCTTCACTGCTTCCCAGTCAAACCTCATAAATCTCATGTCTTCTTCAGCCTGCTGATAACCATCGGGCTGGTCAGATTTAGGCAGAAAATGGAGGATATCTTCAATCGCCTCCTCATTAACTAGAATTTGTTTACCTCTGAGCTACACTCCATCTAGGGTCGTTTTAAAATAGTTGCAAAAAAATTCCCAGACCCAGGATGTATTTACCTCAGTCAAGTTCCTCTCCAGAAAGAACTAGCCTCTTTGTTTGATTTGTTCTGTCGTGTACTACTGTAATTCAGCTGGAATTCAGAGGGTCTTTTCTAGGTATAAGTTCCTTGAAGTTGCAAAGATTGGATACTTCAGTTCACAATATCGGTTTGTAAACTTGACTGGGTCGGTTGCAGGCACTAATTGATCAATTTTTTCCTACGGAGTAAAATTCTTCTCCCGCCAGGAATCATCATGTAGTATATCCAGGATAGCCATAGAGGACTCTCCTCTTTTCCTTTTGCCTGTGCCTGCTTTAGCTTTTCCTTTCCCTTTAGGGTCAGACATCTTGAAAAGCAGAGGTTCCAAGATACAGTTTATTAAACTAGAGCAGAAAAACAGGTAAGCAAATAGTATTTTATGAATATAAGCATAGATGGGCAAAAGAGGAATAAAATAGCAATATAAGGATGAAGTGAGTTAGATAGATATAGAATTTTGGGCTGTATGCAAGCTAAAAATCAAAGAATTTAAATAAAAATCACAATCCAAGATCTATGATATACGGAATGCTTGTTTGTCAGGAACAACACTAATCATGCCTTGAAATGGATTGAAAGTAGTTAGTTGAAAACTAAGAGAGAAGTTAGAAGGTTAATGCAGTTAAGAGTTAACAAGTGAAGTTAAAGTTAGTGGCATGGTAGTGTAGTTCCTAGTTAACAAAAAATTGCACAAACTTGAAGTACAAGCAACTCACATTCAAGCAGAAATTACAGATTATTGATGATAAACATGAAAATAAAAGAAGCATGAAAAGTATTAAGAATCATCAATAATGCAATTGAAGTTGGAAGGGAACCAAAAGATATCGTAAATGCTAGCCCAACATGTCATGAGGTGACTTTGGTTTAAACTAAGGAAAACACAATGCGAAAGTACCAAAGGCGAGTCATGAATAGCAGTTATGTGAAACCGATTTTGTAGAAAAAAATTGGGCAGCATTTCGGCGGTAAAAGGAATGTTCCCGGAAAATCAAATATCCTAATAATGCAAGTAGCGTTACTTTTAAGCAAGATTAGCAGCTTATATGAATCCTAGAATAGGTAAGACCAAAAATAGCAAGTATAGGCAATAAGCAAGTTTAGCCAATCCAAAACAGCAATAAGTGATTTAGCTAATCCAAAACAGCAATAATCAGGTATATGTAATCAACCTGGCTTTAGCAAATTCAGAAAGCAAGTAAGAATATAGGATATGGATGCAATGTATTCGGCTTACTGAATCAACGAGGATAAAGCAAATGTCAACAAGAATGTAATGTATGTGCAGTTATATAGGCATTGGCAACACTCAATTAAGATCCGATGAAACAAAATAGTATCGAGCAAGAATGGAACAGGAGTGAATAGCAACATCAACAGCACAGCAATTTCAGAATTGCGAAACAAATAAAGCAAGCAGCAAGAACGGTGCAATTATCAGACCTAAATCCACTAATCACATCCTAGATACCTAACCACCTAAAATCCACTACGAACATGCATCTCTAACTATCCTAATTCTAACAAAATGACTAACCTAATTAATCTAATTTAACAGAAGTAGAATTTGAGTTTGTAGAGATAGAGGCAGTGAAACCTAGGGGGTGGTGTGAAACTAGAATTGGGGAAAGAAGAAAGAGGGTTGGTGTTGCTGGAAGCAGGGACGGCGCGGCGGCTCTGCGGCAGCACAAGGAGGTGTGGCTGGTTCTGGTGGTGGCACGGTGGTGGCGGAGTTGGGGTGGGCG
>NC_029788.2:49856578-49930842 GCF_000816755.2 Arachis ipaensis
TGGGGGAAGAGGGGCGTGAGGATGGGGTGAGGGCGGCGTGGTGGACTTGGTCGGCGACGGTGGTGGCTGGTGGTGGGTGGAAGGTTAGAGGAGGGAGAGAAAGCGTTGAGGGGTTGGGGGGTGGAAAATGACGCGAAGGGGAGGCTAGGGTTTTCGCATCAGGGGTTAGGGAATTTAAATCCACACGGACGGGTGGGTCACGCGAGAGCGTGCATGAGGTGAAAGTGCAACGACGCGAAAGCGTCATTGACGCGAATGCACGAGTAGGGATGGGTGAAGATGACGCGCACGCGTGAAGCATGCGAGCACGTCGACCAGAATTGTGCTAAGTGCACGAGTTCAGCGCCATTTTGGCGCAACTCTTTGTTTCAATTAAGGCATATTTTTTAGTATGATTTAATTAGTTTTTAGTATATTTTTATTAGTTTTTAAGAAAAAATCACATTTCTGGACTTTACTATGAGTTTGTGTATTTTTCTGTGATTTCAGGTATTTTCTGGCTGAAATTGAGGGACCTGAGCAAAAATCTGATTCAGAGGCTGAAAAAGGACTGCAGAGGCTGTTGGATTCTTACCTCCATGCACTCAAAGTGGAATTTCTGGAGCTACAGGAGTCCAAATGGCACGCTCTCAATTGCGTTGGAAAGTAGACATCCAGAGCTTTCCAGCAATATATATTAGTCTATACTTTGCCCGGGTTTAGATGACGCAAATTGGCATTCAACGCCAGCTTTCTGCCCTATTCTGGAGTTAAACGCCCAAAACAGGTTTCAACCTGGCGTTTAACTCCAAAAACAGCCTAGGCACATGTAAAGCTCAAGTCTCAACCCCAGCACACACCAAGTGGGCCCCAGAAGTAGATTTCTGCACTTTCTATCATAGTTTACTCATTTTCTGTAAACCTAGGATACTAGTTCAGTATTTAAACAACTTTTAGAGATCTATTTTGTACCTCATGACATTTTCACGTTTTACATTGTATCTCTACGGCATGAGTCTCTAAACCCCATGATTGGGGGTGAGGAGCTCTGTTGTGTCTTGATGAATTAATGCAATTACTTCTATTTTCTATTCAACACACTTGTTTCTGTTCTAAGATATTCACTCGTACCTAACCATGAAGAATGTGATGATCTGTGACACTCATCATCATTCTCTACCTATGAATGCATGCCTGACAACCACTTACGTTCTATCTGTAATAGCTTGAGTGTATATCTCTTGGGTTCCTGGTTCAGGAGTTTGATTGCCTCTCCTGACAACAGAGCATTCAACCCCATGAACCCAGAGTCTTCGTGGTAAAAGCTAGAATCAATTGGCGGCCATGCCTGAGATCCGAAACGTCTAAACTTTGTCTGTGGTATTCTGAGTATGATCTGGAAAGGGATGACTGTGATGAGCTTCAAACTCACAAGTATTGGGCGTAGTGACAGACGCAAAAGGATTAATGGATCTTATTCCAATACAAGTGAGAACCGACAGATGACTAGCCATGTACATGGACCTTTTTCACTGAGAGAACGGGAGGTAGCCATTGATGACGGTGAAACCCAACATACAGCTTGCCATGGAAGGAGCCTTGTGTGCGTGAAGAAGAAGATGGAAGGAAAGCAGTGACTCAAAGACAAAGCATCTCCAAATCCTCAATCTGTTCTCCATTACTGCATAACAAGTATTATTTAATTTATGTTATTTACTCTTCATAAATATAATCACTCTTATCACTGATTTCCTGACTAAGAATTACAAAATAACCATAGCTTGCTTTAAGCCGACAATCTCCGTGGGATCGACCCTTACTCACGTAAGGTATTACTTGGACGACCCAGTGCACTTGCTGGTTAGTGGTACGAGTTGTGAAAAGTGTGATTTACAATTCGTGCAACAAGTTTTTGGCACCGTTGACGGGGATTGTTCGAGTTTGGACAACTGACGGTTCATTTTATTGCTTAGATTAGGAAAATTTTGTCTTTTGGGTCAGAGTCTTTTATTTTCTTTTCAAAAATTTTCCAAAAATTTATTATTTTTCTTTATTAATTGATGCACGGAAAACTTGTCTCATAACTAATCTCCCTTCGGCAAGTATACCGAATTGTCGTCAAGTAATAACTTACAATAGAGTGAGGTCGAATCCCACAGAGATTAACGGATTAAGCAATCAATGGTTAATTGATTATCCTAGTTAGACGAATCAAATTGGAGTGATAAGCAACAAGGAAATGTAAATTGGCAGAAAAGTAAAGAAAGCAATAAAGTGCAGAAAAGTAAAATGGCAAGAAAAGTAAATGTAGGAACTAAAAATAAAATGAACATTAGGATCAAGAGATATTGCAATCCTCCGGATCAAGTTCATTCTCATCTCTTCCTCAATCAATGCGTTCATTGATCTCCTTGGCAATAATTCAATCTCTCAATTGCTCATGAGAAGAGATGAAGTATGGTCACTGATTATACCACATGCATTTCCCAAATCAAGTGTTGGAAGGATTATAGTCACATATCCATCCACACCCAATTTGGTCTAGCATGAGAAAGCATTTCTAGAATGATTTCTTCATTCCTCTTTCAAGGTTCAGAAGAGATCCAAGTATGAATAGTTTCTTTTCCAAGATAACTACCCAATTGGATGAAGATTGAAAGCTCTCTAGTAAAATCAAGAGGAAAGAAAGAAGAAGAAGAATAAGAACTACACTTAATCCATTGAATCACAATAGAGCTCTCTAACCCAATGTAAAGAGTTAGTTGATCATTGCTCTACAAAAATAGAAAAGAAAGAAAATGCAGAAAAGTAAAGATGAAGATTAAAACTAAAATTGAAACTTCAAAATTCATAAATGAAAAGTACAAAGAAAAGAAAGAAAAGGAAAAGTGTGTGAGGGGAGGGAGTCCGAAGACCCCTCTTCAATCCCCCATTCCAAGATTTCCAGAATTTCCCCCGATTTCTTTCAATGTAAAGACTAAGGCCTTTATATAGGCTCTCCTAAATTACAAAATGAAATTAAAAGCAAATTACAATTAAATGAAAATTCCTATTCTAGATGCTTCTTGTGGTCTTGATTGGTTGACAATTGTGGGCTTGCTTGCTTGAGCTTTGAAGTGGACTTGAGAGAGAGTGAGTCAAGTTGAGGTCCAGGTGCTAAAGTTAGTGCTAAAGTTAGCCACACTAACGCTACAAGTGTGGCGTTAGTGCTAAAGTTATTGTGGCTAACGTTGCACTTGCTGCCTAGTTGGTGTTTTTGGGGCTTAAAAGATGCCTCTTTTTTGTGCTCCAATTTCATGTCCACTATAGAGTATTATATATCGTTGGAAAGCTCTGAATGTCAGCTTTCTAATACAACTAGAATCATCTCAATTGGACCTCTTTAGCTCAAGTTATGCTCCTTTGAAGTGGATATGGTCGCTGGCATAGTTTCTAGCGTTAATGAAAAACTTGAGTGCCAATAACGCTAGCAATCAGGGATTCATTATTGCCAGTTTCTGAAGCTCAAACTTAGTGTTCACCCCATACTATTATATATTTTTGGAAAGCCCTGGATGTCTACTTTCCAATGCCTTTGGAAGCGCATCATTTGGAGCTCTACAACTCGAGTTACACTTCTTGGAAGGTGAATTGGTCAGGTGGCCTTACTACAGGTTGATACCATGTTCATCTTTACACTTTCGGGGCAGGTTTTCTCCCTCAAATTTAGTGTCAACCATATAGTGCCATATATGCTTGGAAAGCTCTGGAGTCCTACTTTCCAATGCCACTGGAATCACCTCATTTGGAGCTTTTTGGCTCAAGTTATGCGTGTTTGAAGAAGGCATGGACAGGCTGCCAGGTGGGACTTTTGCCCACGTTAACTACCACGTTAACTAATTGAGTATTTCCTTTCAATTGGCTAGAGCGTTGTGCTTATGTTCTTGGTAATTGAGTATTTCATTTTTAAAACTTTTTCAAAAATAATTTTTCTTTAATTAAATCTTGTGCCAAACTTTTAAGTTTGATGTTCTTTTGTTATTTTTCTTTGATTTTCGAAAATTTATTTTAGTTTTCCTAAAAGTTTTAAGTTTGGTGTTCTTTTTATGTTCTTGAGTCTTTGAATTTTATTCTTGTTGTTCTTGTGAGTCTTCAAGGTGTTCTTGAGTCTTCTTTGTATTTTGATTTTAAAATTTTTTAGTTTGGTGTTCATTGGTGTTTTTCCTCCAAAATTTTCGAAAAACAAGGAGCATTAGGTCTAAAAATTTTAAGTCTTCTGTCTTTTGTGTGTTTTTCTCTTTCTTCATTAAATTCAAAAATATCTTTTCACTTTGTTTCAATTAATTTTCGAAATTTTTCTTTAAAAATTCAGATTTTTATTTTAAAACTTTCTATTTTATCTTATCTTAGTTTTAAAAATTCAAAATTCAAATCTTTTTCGAAAATCATATTCAAAAAATTTTCAAATCTTTTCAATTAATTAGTCAATTCAACAGTCAAACTTCTTTTTATTTTCTTTTTCTTTTAATTTTAGAAATCTATATTTTATCTTCTAATTATTTTACTTTTTTTTATTTCATTTTTCTCAGTTATTTTTAATTAAAAAAAAATATATTTTACTTGCAATTCACATCATCTCCCTTTCTCCGTCATGGATCTAAGTGGAAATGAACAGTCCAGAAGGACTCTGGGGTCATATGCTAACCCCACTACTACTGCATATGGGAGTAGTATCTATATACCCTCCATCAAAGCAGGCAATTTCGAGCTAAATCCTCAGCTCATTGTCATGGTGCAGCAAAACTGCCAGTATTCCGGTCTTCCACAGGAAGAACCTACTGAGTTTCTGGCACAATTCTTACAAATTGCTGACACAGTACGTGACAAGGAGGTAGATCAAGATGTATACAGGCTGTTACTGTTTCCATTTACTGTAAAAGATCAAGCTAAAAGGTGGTTAAATAACCAACCTACAGCAAGCATAAGAACATGGAAACAGTTATCAGACAAATTCCTGAATCAATATTTTCCTCCAAAAAGGATGACACAGCTAAGGCTGGACATCCAAGGCTTTAAACAAGAGGATGATGAATCCCTTTATAATGCCTGGGAGATACAGAGGGATGCTAAGGAAATGTCCTTCTGAAATGTTTTTAGAGTGGGTGCAATTAGACATCTTCTACTATGGGCTTACAGAAAGAGCTCTGATATTCTGGACCACTCAGCTGGTGGATCTATACACATGAGAAAAACTATTGAAGAGGCTCAAGTGCTTATTGATATAGTTGCTAGAAATCAGCATCTGTACATAAGTAGTGGGTCCTCCATAAAAGAAGAAGCCAAAGCAGTATCTACTGAGCTTGGTCCTCCAGAACAAGTTGCTGAACTCAATCAACAATTGTGTTTTCTAACAAAACAGCTAGCAGAATTCAAGGAGATGCTACAAGACACTAAAAATGCTAATAAAAACATGGAAGCACAGTTGAATCAGACAAAACAGCAGTTATCAAAGTAGATAACAGACGAGTGCCAGGCAGTTCAATTAAGAAGTGGAAAAACATTAAATACCTCACTTCAGAGCAGCAGAAAGCCAAGAAAAGAACAACTGACAGAGGATGAGCAAAATACTATCCAAAATCCCTCTGAGGACAGTAAGAGCCCAGAGAGGAATAACTCTGGCATTCAAATGCCAGAAAAGGATGCAAAGCTGGCGTTAAACACCCAACCCACGCACAGTTTTGGCGTTCAAATGCCAGGAACAGGTAAGGAGCTGGCGTCAAACGCCCAATGGAAGCTCAGTTCTGGCGTTCAAACGCCAGAAACAGGTAAGAAGTTGGCGTCCAACGCCAATCAAGCTTCCAACCCTGGCATTCAAACGCCAGTAAGGGATCAGACACACACAAGTGCTGATAACATCCCCTCTAAAAAGGCTTTTCTAACCACCTTTGTAGGAAATAAACCTGCAGCAACCAAGGTTGAGGAATACAAAGCCAAGATGCCTTATCCTCAAAAACTCCGCCAAGAGGAGCAGGATAAGCAATTTGCTCACTTTGCAGACTACCTCAGGACTCTTTAAATAAAGATTTCGTTTGTAGAGGCACTTGAGCAAATACCCTCTTATGCCAAGTTCATGAAAGAGATCTTGAGTCATAAGAAGGATTGGAGAGAAACTGAAAGAGTTCTCCTCACTGAGGAATGCAGTGCAGTCACTCTAAAAAGCTTTCCAGAAAAGCTTAAAGATCCCGGGAGCTTTATGATACCATGCATATTAGAGGGTGATTGCAACAAGACAGCTTTATGTGATCTTAGGGCAAGCATCAACCTAATACCTGCATCCACTATCAGAAAGCTTGGTTTAACTGAAGAAGTCAAACCAACCAGGATATGTCTCCAACTTGCTGATGGCTCCATTAAATACGCATCAGGCGTGATTGAAGACATGATTGTCAGGGTTGGGCCATTCGCCTTTCCCACTAACGTTGTAGTGCTGGAAATGGAGGAGCACAAGAGTGCTACTCTCATTCTAGGAAGACCTTTCCTAGCAACTAGACGAACTCTCATTGATGTCCAAAAGGGGAAAGTAACCTTGAGGGTCAATGAGGATGAGTTCAAGTTAAATGCTGTCAAAGCCATACAGCATCCAGACACACCAAAAGATTGCATGAAAGTTGATCTTATTGACTCTTTGGTAGAGTAGATCAACATGGCTGAGAGTCTCAAATCAGAGCTAGAAGACATTTTTAAATATGCTCAGCCTGATTTGGAGGATTCAGAGGAGATAAAAGAGCCTCTGAAAATTCCTCAGGAAGAGGAAAAACCTCCAAAACCTGAGCTCAAACCATTACCACCATCCCTGAAATATGCATTTCTGGGAGAAGGTGACACTTTTCCGGTGATCATAAGCTCTGCTTTAAATCCACAGGAAGAGGAAGCACTACTTCAAGTGCTGAGGACACACAAGACAGCTCTTGGGTGGTCCATAAGGGACCTTAAGGGCATAAGCCCAGCTAGATGCATGCACAAGATCCTATTGGAGGATGATGCTAAGCCAGTGGTTCAACCACAGAGGCCGCTAAATCCAGCCATGAAGGAAGTGATGCAGAAAGAGGTCACCAAGTTACTGGAGGCTGGGATTATTTATCCTATTTCTGATAGCCCCTGGGTGAGCCCTGTCCAAGTTGTCCCCAAAAAGGGAGGCATGACAGTGGTTCATAATGAAAAAAATGAACTGGTTCCTACAAGAACAGTTACAGGGTGGCGCATGTGTATTGACTATAGAAGGCTCAACACAGCCACCAGAAAGGATCATTTTCCTTTACCATTCATAGACCAGATGCTAGAAAGACTAGCAGGTCATGATTATTACTGCTTTCTGGATGGCTATTCAGGCTATAACCAAATTGTAATAGATCCCCAGATCAAGAGAAAACAGCATTCACATGTCCATCTGGAGTATTTACCTACAAGAGGATGCCATTTGGGCTGTGTAATGCACCTGCAACCTTTCAGAGATGCATGCTCTCTATTTTCTCTGATATGGTGGAAAATTTTCTGGAAGTCTTCATGAATGACTTCTCAGTATATGGAGACTCATTCAACTCCTGTCTTGATCAGCTGACACTGGTTCTGAAAAGATGCCAAGAGACTAACCTGGTTTTAAACTGGGAAAAATGTCACTTTATGGTGACTGAAGGGATTGTCCTTGGGCATAAAATTTCAAACAAAGGAATAGAGGTGGATCAAGCTAAAGTAGAGGTAATTGAAAAATTACCACCACCTGCCAATATTAAGGCAATCAGAAGCTTTCTAGGGCATGCAGGATTCTAATGGAGGTTTATAAAGGATATTTCAAAAATCGCAAAACCTCTAAGCAACCTGCTAGCTGCTGACACGCCATTTGTGTTTGACACAGAGTGTCTGCTGGCGTTTGAAACTCTGAAAGCTAAGCTGGTCATAGCACCAGTTATTTCTGCAGCAGACTGAACATTACCATTCGAACTAATGTGTGATGCCAGTGACCATGCCATTGGTGCAGTATTGGGGCAGAGGCGTGATAAGCTTCTGCATGTCATTTATTATGCTAGTCGTGTTTTAGATGATGCCCAGAAAAATTACACAACCACCGAAAAAGAATTGCTTGCAGTGGTTTATGCCATTGACAAGTTTAGATCATACTTAGTAGGATCCAAAGTGATTGTGTACACTGACCATGCTGCTCTTAAATATCTACTTACAAAGCAGGATTCAAAACCCAGGCTCATAAGATGGGTGTTGCTTCTGCAAGAGTTTGATATAGAAATAAGAGACAGAAAAGGGATAGAAAACCAAGTGGCTGATCATCTGTCCCGGATAGAACCAGTAGAAGGGGCGTTCTTTCCCTCTATTGAGATCTCTGAAACCTTTCCGGATGAGCATTTGTTCGCCATTCAGGAAACACCATGGTTTACAGACATTGCAAACTATAAAGCTGCAAGGTTCATACCCAAGGAGTACAGCAGGCAACAAAAGAAAAAATTAATTACTGATGCAAAGTACTACTTGTGGGATGAACCCTATCTCTTTAAGAGATGTGCAGACGGAATAATCCGTAGGTGTGTGCCTAGAGAAGAAGCACAGAAGATCTTATGGCATTCCATGGGTCACAATATGGAGGTCATTTCAGAGGTGATCGAACAGCCACCAAGGTCCTCCAATGTGGCTTCTACTGGCCTACACTCTATAGAGATTCCTGAGAGTTTGTACATAACTGTGACAGTTGCCAAAGAGCTGGTAATCTGCCTTATGGTTACGCCATGCCTCAACAAGGAATCTTGGAGATTGAGTTGTTTGATGTATGGGGTATTGACTTCATGGGGCCTTTCCTACCATCATACTCAAACACTTATATTCTGGTGGCAGTCGACTATGTATCCAAATGGGTAGAAGCCATTGCCACACCCACTAATAATACTAAAACAATGCTGAAGTTCCTCCAGAAACATATCTTCAGCAGGTTTGGTGTCCTTAGAGCACTAATCAGTGATGGGGGCACTCACTTCTGCAACAAACAGCTTTACTCTACTATGGTCTGGTATGGAATTAGCCACAAGGTGGCAACTCCATATCATCCACAGACAAATGGGCAAGCTGAAGTCTCTAATAGAGAACTAAAAAGAATCCTGGAACAGACTGTAAGTACCCGTAGAAAGGATTGGGTGAGAAGCTTGGATGATGCTCTGTGGGCTTACAGAACAACATTGAAGACTCCTATAGGGACCTCCCCACACCAGCTTGTGTATGGTAAGGCCTGTCATCTGCCTGTGGAACTGGAGCATAAGGCCTACTTGACAACCAGATTCCTAAACTTTGATGCCAATTTAGCCGGAGAAAAAAGATTGCTCCAGCTGAATGAGCTAGAGGAATTCAGACTCACTGCTTTCGAAAATGCCAAGCTTTACAAAGAGAAAGCAAAAAGGTGGCATGTCAGAAAGCTGTCATCTAGAATCTTTGAACCAGGACAAAAGGTTCTGCTGTTTAACTCTGGGCTCAGGCTATTCCCCGGGAAACTGAAATCCCGGTGGAGGGGACCATATATGATTACAAGTGTGTCACCATATGGCTATGTGGAGCTTCAAGACATTGATTCTAATAAGAAGTTCATTGTTAATGGACAGAGAATCAAGCATTATCTTGAAGGCAATGTTGAGCAAGAGTGCTCAAGGCTGAGGCTAGATTAAAAGCTCAGCAAGGTCCAGCTAACGACAATAAAGAAGCGCTTGCTGGGAGGCAACCCAGCCATTAGCAAAGCTTTTTATTTATTTATTTATTTTTAATTATATAAGTTTAATATAAATAATCTTTAAGGTAAAGAATCAATTGCATAAGTTCACAGGGTTACAGAAGGATTCAGAATACAAAATAGGGAGAAGGAGCTCACTGGCAAGAAAACGCCAGTAAGTGGTATATTTGGGCGTTAAACGCCTAAAAGAAGCATTTACTGGGCGTTTAACGCCAGTAAAGATACCTTTTTGGGCGTTAAACGCCAGAATGGGCACCATTCTGGGCGTTTAACGCCATGCCTGCAGCATCCTGGGCGTTCAGAAAAATGCCCAGTGACGAAAGATTTCTGGCATTTAACACCAGTCAGAAGCAACAGCTGGGCGTTAAACGCCCAGAAGAGGCTACAGATGGGCGTTAAACGCCCAAAACAGGCAGCAATTGGGCGTTTAACACCAGGATTATGGAGGGGAGGAAGTTTTTGTTCCCAACTTGATTTTTTTTTTCAAATTTTCATATTTCAATCCATTTTTCTTGCATAAACATGTTCCCATACTTTCATTTTTTAAACTTTTTCTTTCAAAAATTTTTTTTTTTTAAAATTATCTTAATCCATAAATTAAATCTTTCTCAATTCTTCTTCAACCTCTTCTAAAATCTTTTTCAAAACAAATCTATCTTTTTCAAATTTCTTTCAAACTCATCAATATCTTTTTCAAATCTTCACAATATTTTTAGAACAAATCTATCTTTTTTCAAATATCTTTCATATCTTTTCAATTTAAAATTACATCTTTTCCTATCATACTTATCTTTTCCAAATCACACTTTCTATCATATCTTTTTCAAAAATTTTCGAAAACCCACCCCTCTTCCCTTTAAATCCTCGTTCGGCCTCCTCCTCTCTTCCACAATTCGAACTTGGCTCTCCCTCTATCCCTTTCCTTTCCTTTCTTTTGCTTGAGGACAAGCAAACCTCTAAGTTTGGTGTGTTTATCCGTGATCACTAAGCCAATACCCACCAAGATCATGGCTCCTAAGGGAAAACAAACCAACTCCAGAGGCAAGAAAGAGAATATTCCAAAACCACCTTGGAATCAAGGGAAGTTCATAACCAAAGAACATTCAGACCATTACTACAAAATAATGGGTCTAAGGTCAGTGATCCCGGAAGTTAAATTCGATCTGAAAAAAGACGAATATCCGGAGATCCAAGAGCAAATTCGAAACAGGAGCTGGGAAGTCCTAGCTAATCCTGAAACAAAGGTGGGAAGAAACATGGTTCAGGAATTCTACTCTAATCTGTGGCAGACAGACAGGCAGAGAATAGCTGGAACCGCATTCTATGACTATCGAACTCTGGTCAGAGGGAAGATTGTTCACACTCACCCTGACAAAATAAGGAAAATCTTCAAGCTGCCTCAACTGCAAGATGACCCGGAATCCTTTAATAGAAGAATGATAAGATCGAATAAGAGCTTGGACAAAATTCTAGAGGACGTATGCCTCCCGGGGACCAAATGGACAACCAACACAAAGGGTGTCCCAAACCAACTCAAGAGAGGATATTTCAAACCAGTCGCCAGAGGCTGGCTGGACTTCATTGGGCGTTCTATACTGCCCACTAGCAACTGCTCTGATGTCACCCTCAAAAGAGCAGTAATGATTCATTGCATTATGTTGGGAAAAGAAGTTGAAGTTCATTAGCTGATTTCTTGTGAGCTTTACACAATTACAAACAAGAACTCCAAAGATGCCAAATTGGCCTATCCAAGCCTAATCTCTATGCTATGTAAAGATGCTGGGGTAAAGATGGGAGTAGATGAGTATGTATCAGTTGAGAAACCAATCACTAAAAAGTCAATGGAAGGACAACAAGTGCAGGACGACCCTATCAAGAGGAGAGCACAGGAGTTCCTCCTAGAAATCCCTCAAATTGAATATTGGGAGCGCATAGAAGCATCTGTTACCAAGTTGCAAGAAGCTGTGGATCAACTGAAGGAAGAACAGCAAAATCAAAACAGCATGCTCTGCAAACTGCCGAGGGAACAAGAAGAGCAAGGGCGTGAACTGAAGGAACTAAAGCATCAGAAGCTATCTCTTGAAGGACCAAGCATCCCACAGACTAAAGAGGCATCTACATCCCAAAATAAAGGTTGTTGAGTCCTAACTCTGTGATAACCTTTTATCTATTTTTAGAGTATATGAGTATTAAAATTAGAGTCATTTGTCTTTATGTCTTTTGTTTCTATTATTGCTAAGTGTCTACTTTTATGCTTAATTATATTATTTCCATTAAATAATAAATAAAGATTAGAGTCTATGCCTTAAAGTTATGAATATCCTATGAATCCATCACCTCTCTTAATTGAAAATTGTTCTAAAAACAAAAGAACAAGAAGTACATGGTTTCAAATTCATCCTTGAAACTAGTTTAATTATTTTGATGTGGTGACAATACATTTTGTTTTCTGAATGAATGCTTGTTTATGAATAAGTGCATATGTCTTTTGAAATTGTTGTTTATGAATAAGTGCATATGTTTTCAAATTCATCCTATGAATCCTTATAAGTGCATATGTCTTTTGAAATTATTGTTTATGAATGTTAAATATGTTGGCTCTTGAAAGAATGATGAAAAAGGAGATATGTTATTTGATAATCTGAAAAATCATAAAAATGATTCTTGAAGCAAGAAAAATCAGTGAATGCAAAAGCTTGCAGAAAAAAATTAAAAAAAATAGCGAAAAAAAAAAGAGAGAAAGAAAAGGGAAAAAGCAAGCAGAAAAAGTCAAAAGCTCTTAAAACCAAAAGGAAGAGTAAAAATCCAATAGCCCTTAAAACCAAAAGGAATAAAATCCTGGCCTAAGCGGCTAAGCGAAGCTGTCCCTAACCATGTGCTTATGGCGTGAAGGTGTCAAGTGAAAACTTGAGACTGAGTGGTTAAAGTCAAGGTCCAAAGTAAAAAAAAGAGTGTGCTTAAGAACCCTGGACACCTCTAATTAGGGACTTTAGCAAAGCTGAGTCACAATCTGAAAAGGTTCACCCAGTTATGTGTATGTGGCATGTATGTATCTGGTGGTAATACTGGAAAACAAAGTGCTTAAGGCCACGGCCAAGACTCATAAAGTAGCTGTGTTCAAGAATCAACATACTGAACTAGGAGAATCAATAACACTATGTAAATTCTAAGTTCCTATAGATGCCAATCATTCTGAACTTCAATGGATAAAGTGAGATGCCAAAACTATTCAAGAGGCAAAAAGCTATTAGTCCCACTCATTTGATTGGAGCTAAGTTTCATTGATATTTTGGAATTTACAGTATATTCTCTTCTTTTTATCCTATTTGATTTTCAGTTGCTTGGGGACAAGCAATAATTTACGTTTGGTGTTGTGATGAGCGGATAATTTATACGCTTTTTGGCATTGTTTTTACATAGTTTTTAGTATAATTTATTTAGTTTTTAGTATATTTTTATTAGTTTTTAAGCAAAAATCACATTTCTAGACTTTACTATGAGTTTATGTGTTTTTTTGTGATTTCAGGTATTTTCTGGCTGAAATTGAGGGACCTGAGCAAAAATCTGATTCTGAGGCTGAAAAAGGACTGCAGATGCTGTTGGATTCTGACTGCCCTGCACTCAAAGTGGAATTTCTGGAGCTAAAGGAGTTCAAATGGCGCGCTCTCAATTGAGTTGAAATTAGACATCCAGGGCTTTCCAGCAATATATAATAGTCCATACTTTACCCGAGTTTAGAAGACGCAAACTGGCGTTCAACACCAGCTTTCTGCCCTATTCTGGCGTTAAACGCCAGAAACAGGTTATAAGTTGGAGTTAAACGCCCAAAACAGGTTACAACCTGGCGTTTAACTCCAGAAACAGCCTAGGCACGTGTAAAGCTCAAGTCTCAGCCCCAGCACACACCAAGTGGGCCCCAGAAGTGGATTTCTGCACTATCTATCATAGTTTACTCATTTTCTGTAAACCTAGGATACTAGTTCAGTATTTAAACAAATTATAGAGATCTATTTTGTACCACATGACATTTTTATGTTTTACATTGTATCCCTATGGCATGAGTCTCTAAACCCCATGATTGGGGGTGAGGAGCTCTGCTGTGTCTTGATGAATTAATGCAATTACTTCTATTTTCTATTTAACATGCTTGTTTCTGTTCTACGATATTCACTCGTACCTAACCATGAAGAATGTGATGATCCGTGACACTCATCATCATTCTCTACCTATGAACACGTGCCTGACAACCACTTACATTCTATCTGTAATAGGTTGAGTGTATATCTCTTGGGTTCCTGGTTCAAGAGTTTGATTGCCTCTCCTGACAACAGAGCGTTCAACCCCATGAACCCAGAGTCTTCGTGGTAAAAGCTAGAATCAATTGGCGTCCATGCCTGAGATCCGGAATGTCTAAACCTTGTCTGTGGTATTCTGAGTAGGATCTGGGAAGGGATGACTGTGACGAGCTTCAAACTCACAAGTATTGGGCGTAGTGACAGACGCAAAAGGATTAATGGATCTTATTCCAATACGAGTGAGAACCGACAGATGACTAGCCATGTACATGGACCTTTTTCACTGAGAGGACGGGAGGTAGTCATTGACGACGGTGAAACCCAACATACAGCTTGCCATGGAAGGAGCCTTGCGTGCGTGAAGAAGAAGATGGAAGGAAAGCAGTGACTCAAAGACAAAGCATCTCCAAATCCTCAATCTGTTCTCCATTACTGCATAACAAGTATTATTTAATTTATGTTATTTACTCTTCATAAATATAATCACTCTTATCACTGATTTCCTGACTAAGAATACAAAATAACCATAGCTTGCTTTAAGCCGACAATCTCTGTGGGATCGACCCTTACTCACGTAAGGTATTACTTGGACGACCCAGTGCACTTGCTGGTTAGTGGTACGAGTTGTGAAAAGTGTGATTTATAATTCGTGCACCAGTGGCCTAAATTGTGCCTAACGCATGCCAGCCACACGATTCCAACCCATCTTTCTGGGCGTTGGATGGCGACGTCGATTTGCAGTCGACGCCCATGCGTGGTCGATGCGCACGTGTGGTGTGATTTTTTTTTTAAGAGAATATGCAGAATGCAAAATGCAGATGCTGATGCAGATGTTATGAATGATACTACGGAAAATAAAATAAAATAAGACTAAAAACAAACAAAAAAAAATAAAATTAAAATTTAAAAAGAGCGATCATACCATGGTGGGTTGTCTCCCACCGAGCACTTTTAGTTAAATTCCTTGTTATGGTGGCTTGTGCTTGAACTCATCCAGAAATCTCCACCAACATTTGCAATTTCAATAGCCTCCGTGGTCCCAAACTAGGTACGTAAAGCTTTCGAGTAAGTTAAAGTAGGTTTTCAGGCTCCAGGGGTGTTGATTATCAAAATGAATTCTAGGATCCCAAACCTTGCTTTTGTACCCACCTTTGCTTTTATCTACATTATTCCAACCGGGCGGTATACAACCTGAATTTCCACTGAGATACCCAAACATCTTCCGAAACCTATTAAATTGAGCTCTATACCAATCCTTGCACTTCTAATTGGAGCGTGAAACCGTATTGAACCTTGGATACCAACTTCTATTACTAACCATCTCCCTTTTACTCTTAAAGCCACAAAGAGCTCTAAGCTGGCCATCGGTTTCAAGCAAACCATATTCAAGTGGAAAGGTAAAGATAAAGGATAAGGATTTTACCCACTTGAAGTTTGTATTGGGTGGTAATGGCTTTGGGAGAGGTGTTTCCAGTGGTATTTCAAGCTCCACTTCCTTGTACTCCTTTGTGAATTCTTCCATTTCCTGACAAACCTCTTCAACTGCAACTACGTCTTGATCAAAGTCTTCAATTTCTTCCTCATCACTCAAGTCATAAGTTGGAGGTTGAGAAAAGTCTACCTCCACATCGTCTTCATACTCACTTGGGGAAGATTCTTCTGGCTCAAAGAGTTCATCTGTGACTGCAGGGTCATCATTATGAGAGCTTGATTCATGATCATCATTACCAAGGAAACTCACTTCTTGATCTATTCCGTCTAGTTCTTCATAAGGTATATGCTTTGGGGGTTGTACACTATCCTCCTTAGCATCAGTTGCAAATTTCTTGGCGGAATTATCTACAATTCTTTATTCCTATGGAGGTTCAGCGTCTCCTAAGTCTTCAACCAATTCTTCTTTTTTGATATTTCTAGCTTCCTCCACTTGTTCCAGTATAAAGTCATACTCTTTACTGTCTATCGGAGCTTCTAGTGTCTAATTCGTACTGGAAGCTAATCGATTTATCGCTTGCTCCAATTGATAAAGGGTTGCATGAAACTGGTTTACTGTGTCCTTGAGACGATCCTGTGATTCTTGGTTCGATGGACATGGATATGGTGCATATGAAAGTGCGGGTTCTTGGAAGTAAATGGATTGAAATTGGGGCGGGTACGGGTTAGGGTCATATGGAGGTGAATGGTTGTAGTTGGCTTGTGAGTATGGTGGTTCAAATCTATGTTGAGGAGGTGGTTTATAGGCATATGACGGGGCTTGTTGGTAACGACAAGGGGGTCCACCATATCTATCATCTTGGCACGCACCTCGGAATGGCTCTTAACCATAGTAATTTGGTGGAGGTGGTTTGTCACGAAGGTGTCCACCATAACTATTGTCTGGGTATGCCTCGTAGAATGGTCGTTGTCCATGATACCTTAGAAGGTGTTGTTGCTGGAAGGGTTGATCAGATCCTCGTGGCTCCTTCCATCTTTGATTGTTTTGACCTTGATGCATGTCCCTGTTATAGATTCCATTCCTTACAACAACATTGGAACCAAACTTAAAGCCAGAGGGGTAAGGACTTATAGTGGCTAATAAAAATTAAAAACAAAAACAAAAACAAATAAAAAGTAAAAGAAAATATTTACAATAACCAATAATAAGGCACACCATTGCAATTCCCCAGCAACGACGCCATTTTGACGAACGGATTTCTGCTAGTAAAGAATTTCACAAATAAATTTTTGTTGCAAGTATAGTTTCTAAACCAACAAAAAATCCTTTCGTACAAAAGCTTGTTTGTCACTAAAGTAAACCCAATAAAATTTATAACCGAAGTATTTAAATCTCGGGTCATCTCTCAAGGAATTACAGGGAGGTGTATTTTATTATTGGTTATGAGTTTTCTGGGAAACTTTGGGGTTTTATTAAGATAAAAACCAAGAATAGTAAATGGCAGGGAATTAAATTAATAACTAGAAGAACTCTTGGCAAGGCATGAGAACTGGAAATCTCATCCTAGTTATCCTTATCAGGTGCGATGAGAATTGTTATTGCTCCCACTTAGTTAACCCTTACTAAATAAAGGAAAGTCAAGTGGACTAATCAACTCAATTCCTCAAGTCCTAGTAAACTCCTATGGAAAGACTAGCTCTAGAGGGATCCAAATCAATCAGTAATTTTCAATTTTCAATCAACAGCTGAGTTTGACAACTCAAGTTTCACCAATTACTTAACCAAAACCAAAAGGGGAAAAATCCAAATTATTTATATCATAAATAGAAGAAAGCAACATAAATCTGAAATACCTCAATTTGTATTAAATAAAGAAATCAAATTAAACATAGGAATTCATAAGCTAATTTGGCAACATAAGTAATTAGCAAGTAAAATAGAGAAACCAAAGTATTAGAACAAATAAAAGTAAAAGAGAAACTAATTTAAAGGAACATTGAACCTGGAATGAAGTAAACGAAGAAATCCTAATCCTAAAACCTAAGAGAGAGGAGAGAACCTCTCTCTCTAGAAAACTACATCTTAAACCTAAAAATTCTCTCTAATGAATGAATGATTGATTGTTCAATTGATTTCTCCATTCTCCAGCCTCTATTCTGTGTTTCTGGGCTTGGATTTGGGCCGAAAAAGGGTCCAGAAATCGTTGGGGGCGAATTCTGCAACTCTCTACACGTGGCGTCTGTCATGCGTACACGCAGGTCACGCCTGCGCGTCATTTGGTGATTTTTCTTCCCACACGTATGCGTCAGTCACGCATACGCGTCGCTTGTGTTCTGCGCGAGGCACGTGTCCACGTCGTCCATGCGTGCGCGTCGCTGCCAGTTCCTCAAATACTTCATTTTTATTGTTCCTTCCACTTTTGCATGTTTCCTTTCCATCCTCTAAGCCATTCCTGCCCTACGAAGCCTGAAAATACTTAACACAAAGATCACGGCATTGAATGGTAATAAAGGATAATTAGAATTAATATTTTTAAGGCATAGGAAACATGTTTTCACATATATCACAGAATAGGGAAGGAATTGTAAAATCATGCAAATTATATGAATAAGTGGGTCAAGAATTGATAAAAACCACTGATAAACCCCGATTTCGTGATTTATCTTGTGCTTATTTTGGGGGATTTTACCACCTTTCTCCACATATATTAAATAAAATAGCATGGTTTTGTGATTCTCCCTTGAATTTTGCTTAAGTGTAAAAACATGCTTTTTAGGCCCTAAATTCGTAATTTTGATTCATTTTAATTCCATTCGATGCCTTGATGTGTGTGTTGAGTGATTTTAGGTTTATAAGGCAAGTATTGGATGGAAGAAATGAGTAGAAAAGCATACAAAGGGGAGAATGCATGAAGAAACAAAGATTGGGAATGCATCCAAGAACGCGCACGCGCACAAGGCCCGCACGCGCAAAAGTGGTCTCGCCCATAGACGCGCACGCGTACATGCCGCATCCGCACGGATGGAAAAGTTGCCAATTGACGCGCACGCGCACATGGCGCGCACACGCCAATACTCTTACATGGCCCACTTAAAGGCGAAATGCTAGGGGCGATTTCTGAGCTGCCCAGGCCCAATTCCAACTTGTTTCTGAGTGTATTTCATGCAGAATTGAAGTCCAAGCAAAGGGGAAGCAATTAGTTTAGCCAACATGAACCTTTAGTTAGTTTTCTAGAGAGAGAAGCTCCTTCTTCTCTCTAGAATTAGGTTAGGATTAGGTTAGATTGTCTTGGATTCATTTTTAATTACTCGATCTCATCTTGTTTCTTTTATAATTTCTCATTTTTACATCTTGATCCCCTTATTTGTGATGTTAATTTCTCATTTTTCTCTCTTTTGTGATGATGAACTCATGTTGGATTTGGTTTACTTTCAATAAAAATTAATGTTTGATGTTTCTTTAATTGATGAATTGAGTTGTGATCTTACTTTTCTTGCACTTAGTAGTTGTTCGATTTTATTATTCTTGCAATTTATGATGTTTACTTTTATTGCACTCTATGTGTTTAATGAAATGTTCTCTTTAGTTTTTGAGTAGTTTTGTCAACTCTTGGTCTAAGCCAAGGGAATTGGGTAATCTTGAGTCATTGGGTATGATAGAATTGGTGATTTGAGAACCCATGGTGATCAATTTGATACCCATTGACGCTAACCTACTACTAAGTTAATTAGTAGGTAGGTTAGGACTTAAGGGTGGATGTGATCAAATCTATTTAACGTACTTCGAGCTTAGGAGTAAATGTTACGTACTTAAAGCATTTGGGAAGTAGACTTAATAGGTTGGCCTCTCATGATTATCAATATTCGGTTTGTTGACAAGGATGGTGATCCCAATTACTCAAGTCTTAGCCGAGAGTTCTTTATTTTGCTTTCTTTACTTACTCACTTAATTTACTTTCTTGCTATCTCATGAACTAAAACCCCCTTTTTTGTCCCTTCATAGCCAATAATTAAGCACTACATTGTTTCCTAGGGAGACGACCCGGAGTCTAAATACTTCGATTAATTCTTATTTGGGGTTTGTTATTCGTGACAAAACCATAAATTTTTTATGTGGGAATTGTTTGTTGGTTTGGAGCTATGCTTACAACGAAGTAATTCTTTTCTTTAAGAAGAAAATCTAGACCGATACGACAAATACTCATCATCAAAATGGCGCCGTTGCCCGGGGACACAATGGTACTATGTTATTGGCTATTGTATATATTATGAATAGTTTGAATTTCGGTTTGTTTGCTAGTTTTTGCTAGTTTAGGATTTTATCTTCTTTTTTTATTAATCTTTGTTTTTTTTATTTTCTCTTTCACTATGAATTCTCACCCTTTTGGCTATGAGGATAGTTCAAACTATGTTGTAGGAAATGGAAGCTCCAATGAAGATATACATCAAGGATGTGGAAATCAAGGATGGGAGGAACCTCATGCTTATGAACAACCTTCATGGCAACAACCTCCTACGAACTCCTATGGGTATAATCCTGATCCTAATGTATATCAATCCGATGTGTGTGATGACCCTCATTGTGGTTGTCAATCACAATCATCATATGCATATGATCCCACTACTCAATATAGCCATACACTATACTCACAAGCCTCACACGACCAATCGACTCCATATGACCATAACTCATACACACCATATCAACCACCATTTGAATCATATATAGAACCACCAACATCCCAATACCAATACTTCCAAGAACCACAAATTCCATATACACCACCTCAAGAGTTCCACCAATATGAACCACCTTCTAATTACAACAATCTTCCCTCAATCAATGAACTCTCTCTTTCACCACCACCTCCCGACGAAGCCTTCATATTAGAACTGAGAGACCTTGAATCTCGTATCTTAAGGCGACAAGAGGAGGATTAAATTCAATTTAAGGAGCTAAGAGCAAGGATAGCTAGCATGGTAGAAGCCGTGAATCACCTAACATCCCACCTAAGCTCATGTACCCTAAGTACTTTGATTGTCGAATGTGGAGAAACTATCAAGGAGCCTAGTGAGGGAATGAACATGAAGCTCCATGGTGAAGAAGAAGAGTGTTGAGCGGATAATTTATACGCTTTTTGGCATTATTTTTAGTATGTTTTTAGTATATTTTAGTTAGTTTTTATTATATTTTTATTAATTTTTAAATAAAAATAACTTTTCTGGACTTTACTATGAGTTTGTTTGTTTTTCTGTGATTTCAGGTATTTTCTGGCTGAAATTGAGGGACATGAGCAAAAATCTGATTCAGAGGTTGAAAAAGGACTGCAGATGCTATTGGATTCTGACTTCCCTGCACTCGAAGTGGATTTTCTGGAGCTACCGAAGTCCAATTGGTGTGCTCTTAATTGCGTTGGAAAGTAGACATCCTGGGCTTTCCAGAAATATATAATAGTCCATACTTTGCCCGAGATTTGATGGCCCAAACAGGCGTTCCAAGTCAGCTTAAGAATTCTAGCATCAAAACGCCAGAACTGGCACAAAAGCTGGAGTTAAACGCCCAAACTGGCACAAAAGCTGGCGTTTAACTCCAAGAAAAGTCTCTACACATGGAAGCTTCAATGCTCAGCCCAAGTACACACCAAGTGGGCCCGGAAGAAGATTTCTGCATTAATTACTTATTTCTGTAACCCTAGGCTACTAGTTTTCTATAAATAGGACCTTTTACTATTGTATTTTCATACTTTGATCATACTTTGATAAACCTTTTCACGTTTGGGGGTTGGCCTCACGGCCATGCCTAGACCCTTTTGTTCTTATGTATTTTCAACGGTGGAGTTTCTACACACCATAGATTAAGGTGTGGAGATCTGCTGTTATTCATGAATTAATGCAATTACTACTATTTTCTATTCAATTCACGCCTACTTCTTCTCTAAGATATCCATTTGTTCTTCAACTTGATGGATGTGATGATCCGTGACACTCATCATCATTCTCACCTATGAACATGTGCCTGACAACCACCTCTGTTCTACTAGCAATGGCTTGAATGCGTATCTCTTGGGTTTCTAATCTAAGATTGGAACCTTCGTGGTATAGGCTAGAATCAATTGGCGGCCATTCCTGAGATCCGAAAAGTCTAAACCTTGTCTGTGGTATTCCGAGTAGGATCTGGGAAGGGATGACTGTGACGAGCTTACAATTGTGTGTACCAAGTTGTTGGTGCCATTGATGATCACAATTTTGTGCACCAAGTTTTTGGCACCGTTGCCGGGGATTGTTCGAGTTTGGACAACTGACAGCTCATCTTGTTGCTTGAATTAGGTAATTTTATTTTATGTTTAAGCTTTTTACTTTTTATTTTCAAAAAAAATTTCAAAAATACAAAAAAAAATTTCTATTTTGTTCTTCAGAGTTTTTAAGAATGAATTCTAGAGTTTCATGATGATTTCTTGAAGTCTGGCTGGCTGTGAAGCCATGTCTAATCTTTTGGACCGAGGTTTCAACTTATCATCACAAGAGCTTGTTTATTTCTATCAATTTTGCTGTTGTGAGCAATGATCTGCTAAAGCTTGGTTGGCCATTGGCCATGTCTAGTGTTTTGTACCGGAGCTTTCTTTGAAAGCTTGGCTGGCTAGTAAACCATGTCTAATTCCTGGACCGGAGTCTTAGATTAGCATTGCAATGATTCCTGGAATTCTTATTAAAAATTTTGAATCCCTTTATTTTCTTTTCCACTCAATTTTTGAAAAATCACAAAAAGATTTTATAAAACCATAAAAATAAAAAATATTCTATGTTTCTTGTTTAAGTCTAGTGTCTAATTTTAAGTTTGGTGTCAATTGCATGTCTTTATTCTTCTAATTTTCGAAAATTACATGCATTATGTTCGTCATTGATCTTCAAGATGTTCTTGATGATTTCCTTGCTCTAATCTTTAAATTCTTGTGTGTTTAGTTGTTTCTCACATGCATTTTTCAAATTGTTATAGTCCTTAGTATACAAACTTTTAAGTTTGGTGCCTTGCATGCATTATGTATTTGATCTTAGTTTTCCATGTTTAATTGCATTTTGATTGTTCCTCATCATTAAAAATCCAAAAATTTTTCTAAATTATGTCTTTTCAAGTCAATAATACAGAGAATTGAAGATTCAGAACATGCAGCAGAGGAATTACACAGAAAAAGCTGGGCGTTCAAAACGCCCAGTGAAGAAGGAAAACTGGCATTTAAACGCCAGCCAGGGTACCTGGATGGGCGTTAAACGCCCAAAAGGGTAGCATTTTGGGCGTTAAACGCCAGAATGGATACCATTCTGGGCGTTCAACACCAGGATGACATAAGAGGGAAGATTTTGTTTCAAATTTTTTTCAAGTTTTCATAATTTTTCAAAATCAAATCTTTTTCAAATCATATCTTTTCAATCATATCTTTTCAAAGTCAATTTCTTTCCATTTTTATTTGTTTTACTATTTTCGAAAATTCTTGCCCCAATTCATGATTTAAGTCAAAAATTTTCAAGTTATTACTTGCCTATTAAGAAAGGATCAAATTTTAATTCTAGAATCATATCTTTTAATTTCTTCTTAGTCAAGTAATCAACTTTAGTTTTAAAAACTTTCTTCTTTTTAATTTGATTTTCAATCATAACTTCTCAATCATATCTTTTCAATCACATCTTTTTCAAAATTGATTTTCAATCATATCTTTTTGATTTTTAATTTCAAAAATCTTTTTCAAAAATCACTTAATTTCTTTCCCAATCTTAGTTTTCGAAAATCATCAATCAAATTTTTAAATTTCTTTTATTTTTTTTTCAAAATATTTTTAATTTATTTTCGAAAATTCTTCCCCTCTTTTCACACTCTTCTATTTAAGGACTAGCACCCCTCTTCAATGAGCAATTCGAACTCTATCTCCCTTGATAAGTTTGAGTTCTCTCTTCTCTACCTCCTCCTTCTATTCTTCTTTTCCTCTGACACCTCAAGGAATCTCTATATTGAGACATAGAGGATTCCATATTTTCTTCTTCTCTCTTTTTATATGAGCAGGAGCAAGGACAAGAGCATTCTTGTTGAAGCTGATCCTGACCCTGAAAGGACCTTGAAGAGAAAGCTAAGAGAAGCTAAAGTACAACTCTCTATAGAGGACCTAACAGAGCTTTTCAAACAAGAAGAAGACATGGCAGCCAAAAACAACAACAATGCCAACAATGCAAGGAAGGTGCTTGGTGACTTTACTGCACCTACTCCTGACTTCTATGGGAGAAGCATCTCAATCCCTGCCATTGGAGCAAAGAACTTTGAGCTTAAGTCTCAATTAGTTTCTCTGATGCAATAGAATTGCAAGTTTCATGGACTTCCATTGGAAGATCCTCATCAGTTTTTAGCAAAATATTGACTCAGCAAGTCAATATGATTTCTCAAAGTCTGTCTGGAATGCAAGCTGCACCAGGCAGTACTAAGGACGCTTCATATGAAGAAGAAGCTTATGATCTTGAGAACCCATCAATGGAAGAGGTGAATTACATGGGAGAACCCTATGGAAACACCTACAATCCTTCATGGAGAAATCATCCCAATCTCTCATGGAAGGATCAACAGAGGCCTCAACAAGGCTTCAATAACAATAATGGTGGAAGAAACAGGTTTAGCAATGGCAAACCTTTTCCATCATCTTCTCAGCAACAGACAGAGAATTCTATGCAGAGCCACTTTGAATTAGCAACTGTAGTCTCTGATTTAATTAAAACCACTCAAAGTTTCATGACTAAAACAAGGTCCTCCATTAGAAATTTGGAGGCACAAGTAGGTCAGCTGAGTAAGAAAGTTACTGAACTCCCTCCTAGTACTCTTCCAAGCAATACAGAAGAGAATCCAAAAGGAGAGTGCAAGGCCATCACCATGACCCACACGGCCAAATCTGGAGAGGAGGAAGAGGCAGTGATCTCCACTAAGGAAGATCTCACTGGACGTCCACTGGCCTCCAAGGAGTTCCCTCATGAGGAACCATGGGAATCTGAGGCTCACACTGAGACCATAGAGATTCAATTGAATTTACTTCTGCCATTCATGAGCTCTGATGAGTATTCTTCCTCTGAAGAGGATGAAGATGTTTCTGAAGAGCAAGTTGCTAAGTACCTTGGAGCAATCATGAAGCTAAATGCCAAGTTATTTGGTAATGAGACTTGGGAGGATGAACCCCCCTTGCTCACCAAGGAACTGGATGACTTGACTAGGCAGAGATTACCCCAAAAGAGACAAGATCTTGGAAAGTTCTCAATACCTTGCACCATAGGCACCATGACCTTTGAAAAGGCTCTGTGTGACCTAGGGTCAAGTATAAACCTCATGCCTCACTCTGTAATAGAGAAACTAGGAATTTTTGAGGTGCAAGCTGCAAGAATCTCATTAGAGATGGCAGACAATTCAAGGAAACAAGCTTATGGACTTGTAGAGGATGTCTTGGTAAAGGTTGAAGACCATTACATCCCTGCTGATTTCATAATCTTAGAGACTGGGAAGTGTATGGATGAATCCATCATCCTTGGCAGACCCTTCCTAGCCACAGCAAAAGCTGTGATTGATGTTGACAGAGGAGAATTGGTTCTTCAAGTGAATGAGGACTCCCTTGTGATTAATGCTCAAGGATCTCCCTCTGTAATCATGGAGAAGAAGCATGAAAAACTTCTCTCAATGCAGAGTCAAACAAAATCTCCACATTCAAACTCTAAGTTTGGTGTTGAGAGGCCATCATCATGCTCTGAGTATCTGTGAGGCTCCATGAGAGTCCACTGTCAAGCTACTGACATTAAAGAAGCGCTTGTTGGGAGGCAACCCAATTTTACTTATCTATGTTAAATTTCTATTTTCTTTTGTTATTTCATGTTTTCTGTAGGTTGATGATTATGTGAAATCACAAAAATAATTGAAAAAGCAAAAAACAGACTGAAAAACAGAATGAAAAACAGAACACCCTGGAGGAGAAGCTTACTGGCATTTAAACGCCAGTAAGGGTAGCAGAATGGGCGTTAAACGCCCAGCCTGGCACCATTCTGGGCGTTTAACGCCAGAAATGGGCACCAGACTGGCGCTTAATGCCAGAAAAGGGCAAGAAGCTGGCGTTAAACGCCAGAAATGGGCAGCAACCTGGCGTTTAACGCCAGGATTGGAAGAAAGGGGCGTTTTGCACGCCACTTGGTGCAGGGATGAGAAATCCTTGACACCTCAGGATCTATGGACCCCACAAGATCCCCACCTACCTTACATCTCTCTCTTCTTCACCCATTCACCAATCACCTCAATACCTCTTCCCCAAAAACCCCTCACCTATCAAATCCCACCATTCTCTTCACCACTCACATCCATCCTTCATAAAACCCCACCTACCTCACCATTCAAATTTAAACCACTTTCCCTCCCAAACCCACCCATAATGACCGAACCATATCCCCCTCTCCACTCCTATATAAACTCATCTTCACTCCTTCATTTTCACACAACATACACACTACTTCTCCCCCTTGGCCGAAATACTAAGCCCCCTCCATCTCCTCTATCTCTTCTTCTTCTACTCTCTTCTTTCTTCTTTTGCTCGAGGACGAGCAACACTTCTAAGTTTGGTGTGGTAAAATCATTGCTTTTTATTTTTCCATAACTATTTATGGCACCTAAGGCCGGAGAAACCTCTAGAAAGAGGAAAGGGAAAGGCAAAAGCTTCCACCTCCGAGTCATGGGAGATGGAGAGATTCATCTCAAGGGTACATCAAGACCACTTCTATGAAGTCGTGGCCAAGAAGAAGGTGATCCCCGAGGTCCCTTTCAAAGTCAAAAAGGGTGAATATCCGGAGATCCGACATGAGATTCGAAGAAGAGGCTGGGAAGTTCTCACCAACCCCATTTAACAACTCAGAATCTTAATGGTTCAAGAGTTCTATGCCAATGCATGGATCACCAAGAACCATGATCAAAGTGTGAACCCGGACCCAAAGAACTGGCTTACAATGGTTCGGGGGAAATGCTTAGATTTTAGTCCGGAGAATGTAAGGTTGGCATTCAACTTGCCAATGGAAGAACTTTGATCAAAGGTTGGACCAAATCCTCATAGACATTTGTGAAGAGGGCACTCAATGGAAGAGAGATTCAAGAGGGAAGCCGGTTCAACTAAGAAAGAATGACCTCAAGCCCGTGACTAGGGGATGGTTGGAGTTCATCCAACGCTCAATCATTCCCACTAGCAACCGGTCTGAAGTTACTATAGACCGGGCAATCATGATCCATAGCATCATGATTGGAGAGGAAGTAGAAGTTCATGAGGATATATCCCAAGAACTCTACAAGGTAGCGGACAAGTCCTCCACTTTGGCAAGGTTAGCCTTCTCTCATCTCATTTGTCACCTTTGTAATTCGGCTGGAATTGACATAGAGGAAGACATTCTCATTGATGAGGACAAGCCCATCACTAAGAAAAGGATGGAGCAAACAAGAGATCCCACTCATGGACAAGAGCATGAGGAAAATCCTCATCATAAAATCCCTGAGATGCCTCAAGGGATGCATTTTCCTCCACAAAACTATTTGGAGAAAATCAACACCTCCCTAGGAGAATTGAGTTCCAATATGGTACAACTAAGGGTGGAGCACCAAGAGCATTCTATCCTCCTCCATGAAATTAGAGAAGACCAAAGAGTTGTGAGAGAGGAGCAACAAAGGCAAGGAAGAGACATTGAGGAGCTCAAGCACTCCATAAGATCTTCAAGAGGAAGAACTAGCTGTCATCACTAAGGTGGACCCGTTCTTTAATTTCCTTGTTCTTTATTTTCTATTTTTCGAATTTTCATGCTTATGTTTATCTATGTTTGTGTCTTTATTAAATGATCATTAGTGTCTTAGAGTCTATGCCCTAAAGTTATGAATGTCCTATGAATCCATCACCTTTCTTAAATGAAAAATGTTTTTAATTGCAAAAAAAAAAAGAATTACATGAATTTCGAATTTTAAAGCAGTTTAATTATTTTGATGTGGTGGCAATACTTTTGTCTTTCTGAATGAATGCTTGAACAGTGCATATTTTTGATATTGTTGATTCATGAATGTTAAAATTGTTGGCTCTTGAAAGAATGATGGAAAAGGAGAAATGTTATTTGATAATCTGAAAAATCATAAAATTGATTCTTGAAGCAAGAAAAAGTAGTGAAAAGCTTGCGAAAAAAAAAAGAGAGAAAAAAAAAGAGAAAGAAAAAGCAAGCAGAAAAAGCCAATAGCCCTTTAAACCAAAAGGCAAGGGCAAAATAAAAAGGATCCAAGGCTTTGAGCATCAGTGGATAGGAGGACCCACAGGAATAAAATCCTGAACTAAGCGGCTAAACCAAGCTGTCCCTAACCATGTGCTTATGGCGTGAAGGTGTCAAGTGAAAACTTGAGACTGAGCGGTTAAAGTTGTGGTCCAAAAGCAAAAAGAGTGTGCTTAAGAGCTCTGGACACCTCTAATTGGGGACTCTATCAAAGCTGAGTCACAATCTGAAAAGGTTCACCCAGTTATGTGTCTGTGGCATTTATGTATCCGGTGGTAATACTGGAAAACAAAATGCTTTGGGTCACGGCCAAGACTCATAAAGTAGCTGTGTTCAAGAATCAACATACTTAACTAGGAGAATCAATAACACTATCTGAATTCTTAGTTCCTATAGATGCCAATCATTCTGAACTTCAAGGGATAAAGTGAGATGCCAAAACTGTTCAGAAGCAAAAAGCTAAAAGCCCCGCTCATCTAATTAATACTAATCTTCATAGATGTTTTTGGAATTCATTGTACATTCTATTCTTTTTATCCTATTTGATTTTTAGTTGCTTGGGGACAAGCAACAATTTAAGTTTGGTGTTGTGATGAGCGGATAATTTATACGCTTTTTGGCATTATTTTTAGTATGTTTTAGTTAGTTTTTGTTATATTTTTATTAGTTTTTAAATAAAAATCACTTTTATGGACTTTACTATGAGTTTTTGTGTTTTTCTGTGATTTCAGGTATTTTCTGGCTGAAATTGAGGAACCTGAGCAAAAATCTGATTCAGAGGCTGAAAAAGGACTGCAGATGCTGTTGGATTCTGACCTCCCTGCACTCGAAGTGGATTTTCTAGAGCTACAGAAGCCTAATTGGCGCGCTATCAATTGCGTTGGAAAGTAGATATCCTGGGCTTTCTAGCAATATATAATAGTTAATACTTTGACTGAGATTTAATGGCCCAAACAGGCGTTCCAAGTCAGCTTAAGAATTCTGGTGTCAAAACGCCAGAACTGGCACAAAAGCTGGAGTTAAATGCCCAAACTGGCACAAAAGCTGGCGTTTAACTCCAAGAAAAGTCTCTACACATGAAAGCTTCAATTCTAAGCCCAAGGACACTCCAAGTGGGCCCGGAAGAAGATTTCTGCATTAATTAGTTATTTCTGTAACCCAAGGCTACTAGTTTTCTATAAATAGGACCTTTTGCTATTGTATTTTCATACTTTGATCATACTTTGATAGACCTTTTCACGTTTGGGGGTTGGCCTCACGGCCATGCCTAGACCCTTTTGTTCTTATGTATTTTCAACGGTGGAGTTTCTACACACCATAGATTAAGGTGTGGAACTCTGCTGTTCTTCATAAATTAATGCAATTACTACTGTTTTCTATTCAATTCACGCCTACTTCTTCTCTAAGATATCCATTCGTTCTTCAACTTGATGAATGTGATGATCCGTGACACTCATCATCATTCTCACCTATGAACATGTGCCTGACAACCACCTCTGTTCTACTAGCAATGGCTTGAATGTGTATCTCTTGGGTTTTTTAATCTAAGATTGGAACCTTCGTGGTATAGGCTAGAATCAATTGGCGGCCATTCCTGAGTTCCAAAAAGTCTAACCCTTGTCTGTGGTATTCCGAGTAGGATCTGGGAAGGGATGACTGTGACGAGCTTCAAACTCGCGAGTGTTGGGCGTGTGACAGACACAAAAGAATCAATGGATCCTATTCCAACATGATCGAGAACCGACAGATGATTAGCCGTGCGGTGACAGCGCATTTGGAACATTTTCACTGAGAGGACGGAAAGTAGCCATTGACAACGGTGATGCCCAACATAAAGCTTGCCATGGAAGGGAGTATGAATGATTGGATGAAGGCAATAGGAAAGCAGAGGTTCAAGAGGAACAAAGCATCTTCATATGCTTATCTGAAATTCCTACCAATGAATTACATAAGTATCTCTATCTCTATCTTTATTTTATATTTTATCCATCTTTTATTTATCAAATCTCCAGAACCATTTGAATCTTCCTGACTAAGATTTACAATATGACCATAGCTTGCTTCAAGCCGACAGTCTCTGTGGGATCGACCCTGACTCACGTAAGGTTTATTACTTGGACGACCCAGTGCACTTGCTGGTTAGTTGTGTGGAGTTGGGATAAAGAGTTGAGATTACAATTGTGCATACCAAGTTGTTGGCGCCATTGATGATCACAATTTCGTGCACCAAAGAGTTGAAGCAAGAAGTGCAACAAGAGGAGAAGGTAGAGATTTGTGAACAAAAGGAAGTAGTGGATGGATGTTTGGGATATGTTGAGCACATAAAGAATGTTAAAGAGGAGAGTAAAGTTACGGAAGTAAACGGAGAGTTGAAAGAAAATGATCAAAAAGTGGATTCCATCACTAGTGATATTTTGCCCACATTGACCAATTCCCTTGACAATCTTGTTAAGCCTTTCCCCAGTGGACTAGAATGCCAGGTTGAGGAGGGTGCGCCACCTCCAAAACCCATTGTAAGTGAAGAACTGGAAGAAGTGTTCCAAGCAACAAGCTCTCCTATCTATGATGATTCCTCATCAACATATGATCCTTTCGATTTTGAAGAGTCCTTCCCCAAAACGCTTATACTTGATGAGGAGGTAGACTTCACTAGACCTCCTATCTATGATGAAAGCGATGGGGAGGAGATAGAAGAAATTGGTGAAGAAGAATGCAAACTTGAGGAAGCTTGGCATGAGGAGGAACTTGAAGAACCTTGCCAAGTGGTGGAAGCCTCTAGAAGAGGATGGACGGGAGTAGAGCATGCTTTACCAAGACCTTTGGAAACTCCTCCACCTAGTTCGTCATCCAATCCTTCGCTTGAGTGGGTAAAACTCTTAACTCTCAGCTTTATTATCCCACTTGAGTATGGTCTGCTTGAGACGGATGGCCAACTTAGGGCGCTTTGTGGAATTTAGCAAAAAAGGAGGATGTTTAGTGGTTGGCACTGTAAATCTAGACTCATTATGGTTGGAAGCTCAGGATTGAAGAGCATGGATTGGTGTAATACTCAATTAAATGGGTCAAGGAGAGTAGTTTGGTGCTTTCATGAGAATTCTGCTTTCTCGTCGCCCGGACAAAGTCAAGGCAATCGACTAGAAGATGGGTGGGAGGACAAGATATGGGATCCTGGATTACCCTGTGAGAGTCAATTTTGGCAGCTCATGTATTGGAGAGGACCTCACTCAAGTTTAGTGAAGAAGGTTGGAACTTCTGACAACCGATTAAAGGACAAGCACTCTTGGAGGTTCAAGGATGGATACAAGCATAAGCCACCTTGACAAAAAGCCTCCCAATGTCCAACTTACGGACTTAAACTAAAAGTGCTTGGTGGGAGACACCCCACCATGGTAAATGGTGCACGAAATTGTGATTCACACTTTTCACAACTCCACACAACTAACCAGCAAGTGCACTGGGTCGTCCAAGTAATACCTTACGTGAGTAAGGGTCGATCCCACGGATATTGTTGGCTTGAAGCAATCTATGGTTACCTTGTAAATCTTAGTCAGGAGATTACTTATGATTATCAGTTTGAATTGCCAAAAATAAAAGAGCATGAAATAAATACTTGTTATGCAGTAATGGAGAATATGTTGGAGTTTTGGAGATGCTTTGTCTTCAGAATCTCTGCTTTCCCCTGTCTTCTTCTTCACGCATGCAAGGTTCCTCCTATGGCAAGCTGTGTGTTGGTGGATCACCGTTGTCAATGGCTACCATCCATCCTCTCAGTGAAAATGGTCCAGGTGCGCTGTCACCGCACGACTAATCATCTATAGGTTCTCACTCATGCTGGAATAGGATCCATTGATCCTTTTGCGTCTGTCACTATGCCCAACCCTTATGAGTTTGAAGCTCATCACATTCATTCAATTCCTGAATCCTACTTGGAATACCACAGACAAGGTTTAGACTTTCCGAATTCTCAAGAATGCTGCCAATGGATTCTAGCTTATACCACGAAGATTCTGATTAAGAAATCCAAGAGATACTCATTCAATCGAAGGTAGAACGGGAGTGGTTGTCAAGCACGCGTTCATAGATTGAGAATGGTGATGAGTGTCACGGATCATCACATTCATCATATTGAAGTGCGAATGAACATCTTAGATAGAAACAAGCGTGTTTGAATAGAAAACAGAAATAATTGCATTAATTCATCGAGACACAGCAGAGCTCCTCACCCCCAACAATGGAGTTTAGAGACTCATGCAGTCAAAGAGTACAAATTTCAGATCTAAAAATGTCATAAGGTACAAAATAAATCTCTAAAAGTTGTTTAAATACTAAACTAGTAACCTAGGTTTACAGAAAATGAGTAAACTGAGATAGATAGTGTGGAAATCCACTTCTGGGGCCCACTTGGTGTGTGCTGGGGCTGAGACTTGAGCTTTACACATGCCTAGGCTGTTTCTAGAGTTAAACGTCAGGTTGTAACTTGTTTCTGGCGTTTAACTCCAACTTGTAACCTGTTTCTGGCGTTTAACGCCAGAATGCAACATGGAACTGGCGTTGAACGCCAGTTTACATTGTCTATCCTCGAGCAAAGTATGGCATATTATATATTTCTGGAAAGCTCTGGATGTCTACTTTCCAACGCAATTGAGAGCGCGCTATTTAGACGTCTGTAGCTCCAGAAATTCCACTTTGAGTGCAGGGTGGTCAGAATCCAACAGCATCTGCAGTCCTTTTTCACCCTCTGAATCAAATTTTTACTCAGGTCCCTCAATTTCAGCCAAAAAATGCCTGAAATCACAGAAAAATACACAAATTCATAGTAAAGTCCAGAAATATAATTTTTATTTAAAAACTAATAAGAATATACAAAAAACTAATCAAATCATACTAAAAACTATGTAAAAATAATGGCAAAAAGCGTATAAATTATCCGCTCATCACAACACCAAACTTAAATTGTTGCTTGTCCCCAAGCAACTAAAAACAAAGTAGGATAAAAAGAAGAGAATACTCAATGAATTCCAAAAACATCTGTGAAGATTAGTCTTAATTAGATGAGCGGGGCTATTAGCTTTTTGCTTCTGAACAGTTTTTGCATCTCACTTTATCCTTTGAAGTTCAGAATGATTAGCATCTATAGGAACTCAGAATTCAGATAGTATTATTGATTCTCCTAGTTCAGTATGTTGATTCTTGAACACAGCTACTTTATGAGTCTTGGCCGTGGCCCTAAGCACTCTGTTTTCCAGTATTACCACCGGATACATACATGCCACAGACACATAACTGGGTGAACCTTTTCAGATTGTGACTCAGCTTTGCTAAAGTCCCCAATTAGAGGTGTCCAGGGTTCTTAAGCACACTCTGTTTTTGATTTGAACCTCGACTTTAACCGCTTAGTCTCAAGTTTTCACTTGACACCTTCACGCCACAAGCACATGGTTAGGGACAGCTTGGTTTAGCCGCTTAGGCCAGGATTTTAATCCTTTAGGCCCTCCTATTCACTGATGCTCAAAGCCTTGGATCCTTTTTATTACCCTTGCCTTTTGGTTTTAAGGGCTATTGGCTTTTTGCTCTTGCCTTTTGGTTTAAAGAGCTTTTGGCTTTTTCTGCTTGCTTTTTCTTTTTCTTGCTTTCTTTTTTTTTCGCATTTTTTTTTCTGCAAGCTTTTTTCTTCACTGGTTTTTCTTGCTTCAAGAATCATTTTTATGATTTTTCAGATTATCAAATAAAATTTCTCCTTTTTCATCATTCTTTCAATAGCCAACAATTTTAACATTCATAAACAACAAATTCAAAAGACATATGCACTGTTCAAGCATTCATTCAGAAAACAAAAAGTATTGCCACCACATCAAAATAATTAAACTATTTTAAAATTCGAAATTCATGTACTTCTTTTTCTTTTTCAGAAAATATTTTTCATTTAAGAAAGGTAATGGATTCATAGGACATTCATATCTTTAAGACATAGACACTTAGATACTAGTGATCATGTAATAAGACCAAAACATAAATAAACATAAAGCATAGTAAACGAAAAACAGAGAAATAAGAACAAGGAGATCAAGGAACGGGTCCACCTTAGTGAGGGTGGCGTCTTCCTCTTCTTGAGGAACCAATGGTTTTCTTGAGCTCCTCTATGTCTCTTTCTTGTCTTTGTTTCTCCTTCCTCGTAGCTCTTTGATCTGCAGTCAAATGCTCTACCACTGAACTATGGACCCTTGAGATGAACCTCTCCATCTCTCATGACTCGGGGGTGGAAGCAACTGCCTTTCTTTTCCCCTTTCTAGAGGTTTTTCCGGCCTTAGGTGCCATAAATGGTTATGGAAAAATAAAAAGCAACGCTTTTTTTTCACACCAAACTTAAAAGGTTTGCTCGTCCTCGAGCAAAAGAAGATAGAAGAGAGTAGAAGGAGAAGTGGGGAAGAAGGAGGTGTGTGAATGGGTGGGTATGGGAGGGGAATGGTTTGAATTGGAATGGTGAGGTAGGTGGGGATCCTGTGGGGTCCACAGATCCTGAGGGGTCAAGGACTTAGCATCCCTGCTCCGTTGAGGCATGCAAAATACCATTAGTATGCAATCCTGGCGTTTAATGCCAGACTGCTGCTTGTTTCTGGCGTTAAATGGCAGTTTTTCCCCTTTCTTGGCATTGAACGCCAACTTGGTACTTGTTTCTGTCGTTTAACACCAGCTTGATGCTTCTTTCTGGCGTTAAACGCCAGTCTGATGCTTCTTTTTGGCGTTTAAATGCCAGTAAGCTCTTCCTCCAGGGTGAGCTATTTTTAATGCTATTTTTCATTCTGTTTTTAATTTTTCAGTAGTTTTTGTGACTTCAGATGATCATCAACCTACCGAAAACATAAAATAGCAATGCAAACTAAATAGATATAGTTAAATAACATTGGGTTGCCTCCCAACAAGCGCTTCTTTATTGTCAATAGCTTGACAGTGAGCTCTCACGGAGCCTCACAAATAATCAGAGCAGGGTTGGGGCCTCTCAACACCAAACTTAGAGTTTGGTTGTGGCCTCCCAACACCAAACTTAGAGTTTGAATGTGGGGGTTTTGTTTGACTCTGTATTGAGAGAAGCTTTTCATGCTTCTTCTCCATGGTTACAGAAGGAGAACCTTGTGTCTTCTAGTTTGCAATGTCTGCAAACCACAGAGCTTCATGAATAGCAAACAATAGCTCATCCGGAAAGGTTTCAGAGATCTCAGTAGGAGGGAGGGATGCTCCTGCTACTGGTTCTATCTGGGACAGGTGATCAGCTACTTGATTCTCTGTCCCTTTTCTGTCTCTTATTTCTATATCAAACTCTTGCAGAAGCAGCACCCATCTTATGAGCCTGGGCTTTGAATCCTGCTTTGTGAGTAGATATTTAAGAACAGCATGGTCAGTGTACATAATCACTTTTGATCCTACTAAGTATGATCTAAACTTGTCAATGGCATAAACCACTGCAAGCAGCTCTTTTTCTGTGGTTGTGTAATTTTTCTGGGCATCATTTAAAACACGGCTAGCATAATAAATGACATGCAGAAGCTTGTTATGCCTTTGTCCCAATACTACACCAATGGCATGGTCACTGGCATCACACATTAGTTCCAAAGGTAATGTCCAATCTGGTGCAGAAATAACTGGTGTTGTGACCAGCTTAGCTTTCAGGGTTTCAAACGCCTGCAGACACTCTGTGTCAAACACAAATGGCATGTCAGCAGCTAGCAGATTGCTCAGAGGTTTTGCAATTTTTGAAAAATCCTTTATAAACCTCCTATAGAATCCTGCATGCCCCAGAAAGCTTCTAATTGCCTTAACATTGGTGGGTGGTGGTAATTTTTCAATTACCTCTACCTTAGCTTGATCCACCTCTATTCCCTTGTTCGAAATTTTATGCCCAAGGACAATTCCTTCAGTCACCATAAAGTGACATTTTTCCCAATTTAAAACTAGGTTAGTCTCTTGGCTTCTTTTCAGAACAAGTGCTAGATGGTTAAGACAGGAGCTAAATGAGTCTCCAAATACTGAGAAGTCATCCATGAAGACTTCCAGAAATTTCTCTACCATATCAGAGAAAATAGAGAGCATGCACCTCTGAAAGGTTGCAGGTGCATTGCATAGACCAAAAGGCATTCTTCTGTATGCAAATACTCCAGATGAACATGTGAATGCTGTTTTCTCTTGGTCCTGAGGATCTACTGCAATTTGGTTGTAACCTGAATAGCCATCCAAAAAGCAGTAGTATTCATGACCTGCTAGTCTTTCTAGCATCTGGTCTATGAATGGTAAAGGGAACTGATCCTTCTTGGTGGCTGTATTGAGCCTTCTGTAGTCAATATACATACGCCACCCTGTAAATATTCTTGTAGGAACCAGTTCATTTTTTTCATTATGAACCACTGTCATACCTCCCGTCTTAGGGACAACATGGACAGGGCTCACCCAGGGGCTATCAGAAAGAGGATAAATAATCCCAGCCTCTAGTAACTTGGTGACCTCTTTCTGCACCACCTCCTTCATGGCGGGATTTAGCCGCCTCTGTGGTTGAACCACTGGCTTAGCATCATCCTCCAATAGGATCTTGTGCATGCATCTGGCTGGGCTAATGCCCTTAAGATCACTTATGGACCACCCAAGAGCTGTCTTATGTGTCCTTAGCACCTGAATTAGTGCTTTCTCTTCCTGTGGCTCTAACGCAGAGCTTATGATTACAAGAAAAGTGTTACCTTCTCCCAGAAATGCATATTTCAGGGATGGTGGTAGTGGTTTGAGCTCGGGTTTAGCAGGTTTCTCCTCTTCCTGAGGAGTTTTCAGAGGTTCTTTTATTTCCTCTGGTTCTTCCAGATCAGGCTGAACATCTTTAAAAATGTCCTCTAGCTATGATTCGAGACTCTCAGTCATATTGACCTCTTCCACCAGGGAGTCAATAATATCAATGCTCAGGCAGTCTTCTGATGTGTCTAGATGTTGCATAGCTTTGACAACATTCAACTTAAACTCATCATCATTGACTCTCAGGGTTATCTCCCCTTTTTGGACGTCAATGACGGTTCGTCCAGTTGCTAGGAATGGTCTTCCTAGAATGGGAGTTGCACTATTGTGCTCCTCCATTTCCAGCACTACAAAGTCAGTAGGGAAGGCAAATGGCCCAACCTTGACAATCATGTCCTCAATTATGCCTGATGGGTATTTAATGGAGCCATCAGCAAGTTGAAGACAGATCCGGGTTGGTTTGACCTCTTCAGTCAAGCCAAGCTTTCTGATAGTGGATGCAGGGATTAGGTTGATGCTTGCCCCAAGATCACATAAAGCTGTCTTGGTGTAATTATCCTCTAATATGCATGGTATCATAAAGCTCCCGGGATTATTAAGCTTTTTTGGGAAGCTTTTCAGAATGACTGCACTGCATTCTTTAGTGAGAAGAACTCTTTCAGTTTCTCTCTAATCCTTCTTATGACTCAAGATATCTTTCATGAACTTGGCATAAGAGGGTATTTGCTCAAGTGCCTCTGCAAATAGAATCTTTATTTCAAGAGTCCTGAGATAGTCTGCAAAGCAGGCAAATTGCTTATCCTGCTCCTCTTGGCAGAGTTTTTGAGGATAAGGCATCTTGGCTTTGTATTCCTCAACATTGGTTGTTGCAGGTTTATTTCCTACAGAAGTGGTTGGAGAAGCCTTTTTAAAGGGGTTGTCATCAGCACTTGTGTGTGTCTGATCCCTCACTGGCTTTTGAATGCCAGGGTTGGAAGCTTGATTGGCATTAGACGCCAACTTCCTACCTGTTTCTGGCGTTTGAACGCCAGAACTGAGCTTTCATTAGGCGTTTGACACCAGCTCCTTTCCTGTTCATGGCGTTTGAATGCTAGAACTGCACGTGGGTTGGATGTTTAACGCCAACCTTGCATCCTTTTCTGGCGTTTGAACGCCAGAGTTGTTCCTCTCTGGGCCCTTACTGTCCTCAGAGGGATTTTGGATAATATTTTGCTTATCCTCTGTCAGTTGTTCTTTTCTTGGCTTTCTGCTGCTCTGAAGTGAGGTATTTAATATTTTCCCACTTCTTAATTGAACTGTCTAGCACTCTTCTGTTATCTGCTTTGATAAGCTGTTTTGTCTGATTCAATTGTGCCTCCATATTTTTATTAGCATTTTTAGTGTCTTGTAGCATCTCCTTGAATTCTGCTAGCTGTTTTGTTAGAAAGCACAATTGTTGATTGAGTTTAGCAACTTGTTCTGGAGGACCAAGTTCAGTAGACACTGTTTTGGCTTCTTCTTTTATGGAGGACCCACTACTTATGTACAGATGCTGATTTCTAGCAACTATATCAATAAGCTCTTGAGCCTTTTCAATAGTTTTTCTCATGTGTATAGATCCACCAGCTGGGTGGTCTAGAGATATCTGAGCTCTTTCTGTAAGCCCATAGTAGAAGATGTCTAATTGCACCCACTCTGAAAATATTTCAGAGGGGTATTTCCTTAGCATCCCTCTGTACCTCTCCCAGGCATTATAAAGGGATTCATCATCCTCTTGTTTAAAGCCTTGGATGTCCAGCCTTAGCTGTGTCATCCTTTTTGGAAGGAAATATTGATTTAGGAATTTGTCTAATAACTGTTTCCATGTTCTTATGCTTGCTGTGGGTAGGTTATTTAACCACCTTTTAGCTTGATCTTTTACAGCAAACAGAAACAGTAATAGCCTGTATACATCCTAATCTACCTCCTTGTCACGCACTGTGTCAGCAATTTGCAAGAACTGCACTAGAAACTCAATAGGTTCTTCCTGTAGAAGACCGGAATACAGGAAATTTTGCTGCACCATGACAATGAGCTGAGGATTTAGCTCAAAACTGCTTGCTTTGATGGGAGGTATAGAGATGCTACTCCCATATGCAGTAGTAATGGGGTTAGTATATGACCCCAGAGTCCTTCTGGACTGTTCATTTCCACTTAGGTCCATGATGGAGAAAGGGAGATGATGCGGATTGCAAAAAAAAAATTTTTTTTTTGATAACCGAAAGTAAAATAAAATAAAATAAAATAAAATAAATAAAAAATTGACTATATTTTCGAAAATTAGAAGAAAAAGAAATAAAAGAAAATTGAAAACTAAATTAATTAATTAAAAAGATTTGAAAAAGATGTGGGTGAGGATTTTCGAAAAAAATGAAGAGAGAGAAATTGGTTAGGAAGTTTTGAGAAAGATATGTCTTAAAATTAAAGATACTTGTAAGAAAATAAAATAAAATAAAAAAAGAAAAGATATGAAAAAGATTTGATTTTAAGATTTGAGATTAGAAAAGATAAGATAAGCTAGGTAAGAGAAGATAAGGAATTTAAATTAAAAAGTTTTGAAATTTAAATTTTGAAAATTGAAATTTGAAAATTGAAATTTGAAAGTTGAAATTCGAAAATTGAATTTTGAATTTTTGAAAAAGTCAACAATATAAGATAAGTATTTGAAAAAGATTTAAATTTTGAAAAGATTTGATTTTTAAATTTGAAACTTAGATTTTGATTTTTATATTTTGAAATTTGAATTTTGAAATTTTGAAAGTTGAAATTTGAAATTTGAAATAAGATAAGATAAAATTTTGAAAAAGATATAAAAATCTGAATATTTTTGAAAAATTTCGAAATATACCAATTGAGCTATAAATTTAAGGTGTTTTAATAAAGGTATTTAATGTATAAATTTTTTTTTTGAATACTGATAATTCGAAAATGCACAAGAAAAACAAGAAAAATCACAAAACAAGAAAAACTAAAGATCAAACAAGGAAAATAAACAAGAACAACTTGAAGATTAAGAAAGAACAATGAACACAAATTCGAAAATTTAAAAGGAAATAAAAGCATGCAATTGACACCAAACTTAAAATATGAAACTAAACTCAAATAGAAAAGCTCAATTATTAGTTTATAAAAATTTTCAAAAAAATTAAAAAGAGAAAATAAGGATTAGAGAAAAAAAATTTCAACCAAAAACACTAATAGAAGACTCTAAACCAAAAAAAAAAATTTTCCTAATCTAAGCAACAAAATAAACCGTCAGTTGTCCAAACTCGAACAATCCCCGGCAACGGCGCCAAAAACTTGGTGCACGAAATTGTGATTCACACTTTTCACAACTCTGCACAACTAACCAGCAAGTGCACTGGGTCGTCCAAGTAATACCTTACGTGAGTAGGGGTCGATCCCACGGAGATTGTTGGCTTGAAGCAATCTATGGTTACCTTGTAAATCTTAGTCAGGAGATTAATTATGATTATCAGTTTGAATTGCGAAAAATAAAAGAGCATGAAATAAATACTTATTATGCAGTAATGGAGAATATGTTGGAGTTTTGGAGATGCTTTGTCTTCTGAAAGCTTTCCCCCTGTCTTCTTCTTCACGCACGCAAGGTTCCTCCTATGGCAATCTGTGTGTTGATGGATCACCGTTGTCAATGGCTACCATCCGTCCTCTCAGTGAAAATGGTCCAGGTGTGCTGTCACCGCACGGCTAATCATCTGTCGGTTCTCACTCATGCTGGAATAGGATCCATTGATCCTTTTGTGTCTGTCACTACGCCCAACCCTTGTGAGTTTGAAGCTCGTCACAGTCAGTCAATCCCTGAATCTTACTCAGAATACCACAGACAAGGTTTAGACTTTCCGAATTCTCAAGAATGCTGCCAATGGATTCTAGCTTATACCACGAAGATTCTGATTAAGGAATCCAAGAGATACTCATTCAATCGAAGGTAGAACGGGAGTGGTTGTCAGGTACGTGTTCATAGATTGAGAATGGTGATGAGTGTTACGGATCATCACATTCATCGTATTGAAGTGCGAATGAACATCTTAGATAGAAACAAGCGTGTTTGAATAGAAAACAGAAATAATTGCATTAATTCATCGAGACACAGCAGAGCTCCTCACCCCCAACAATGGAGTTTAGAGACTCATGCCATCAAAGAGTACAAAGTTCAGATCTAAAAATGTCATAAGGTACAAAATAAATCTCTAAAAGTTGTTTAAATACTAAACTAGTAACCTAGGTTTACAGAAAATGAGTAAACTGAGATAGATAGTGCGGAAATCCACTTCTGGGGCCCACTTGGTGTGTGCTGGAGCAGAGACTTGAGCTTTATACATGCCTAGGCTGTTTCTAGAGTTAAACACCAGGTTGTAACCTGTTTCTGGCGTTTAACTCTAACTTGTAACCTGTTTCTGGCGTTTAACGCCAGAATGCAAAATGGAACTGGCGTTGAACACCAGTTTACGTCGTCTATCCTCGAGCAAAATATGGACTATTATATATTGTTGGAAAGCCCTGGATGTCTAATTTCCAATGCAATTAAGAGCACGCCATTTGGACTTCTGTGGCTCCAGAAAATCCACTTTGAGTGCAGGGAGGTCAGAATCCAACAGCATTTGCAGTCCTTTTTCAGCCTCTGAATCAGATTTTTGCTCAGGTCCCTCAATTTCAGCTACAAAATACCTAAATCACAGAAAATACACAAACTCATAGTAAAGTCCAGAAATGTGATTTTTATTTAAAAACTAATAAGAATATACTAAAAACTAATCAACTCATACTAAAAACTATGTAAAAACAATGCCAAAAAGCGTATAAATTATCCGCTCATCAGTAAACTCTTTCCATTCTGTTGTAGATATAATGAATGAATGAATTGAGTTCCATTGTATATAATTTCTTTACTTCTTGATATATTTTGTTTGCTTGCTAAGGTGTTTATACATTCTATGTTTTAATTAGGGATAATTCTCTGAATTTGAGTTTTTGCTTGGATTGCAAGTTTACTCAATTTGTTTGAAAAACCCCCTATATTTCAAAAATGTGTTTAATTTTTGCATCTTAGCTAGTGTAGAGTCTTAGAGAAAGATGAGAAGGTTATGAGCTCTTTTTGATACTCTTTAAAAAAAAAGAGAGAGAGGCCACGCGCAAGCGCATAGCGCGCGCACGTCAGCTGCATATTTTAGCTTTATAGGCCAAAGACCAGAGAGTTGTGCCATTTTTGGGCCAACTCTGTGCCTCGACCCACGCGGATGCACGCTGTACGTGTTCACGCCACTCCCTGTTTCACTACCCACGCGTTGGCGTACTTGGCGCCTCCGCGCCCATTCCATAACTTCAAGCCATCCACGCGAACGAGCACAGTGCCAAAGGACCCGAGGGTTATGCCAACTCTGGGCCTCTTTTGTGCCTCTGGCCCAACACACCCGCGCGGACGCGCACTGTACGCGTCCACGCCGATCCCTAATTCTTCCATCTACGCGTAAGCGCGTATGGCGCTTCCGCGCCAATCCTTAATTACCTCCACCCACGCGGACGCACACGGTGCACGCATGCGTGAATTCAAATTTTTACTTACCCAGCGACGCGAAGTCCTAGCGCGTTCACGCAAACCCTTCGTCCCTCACCCAATGTCTCTCCTCCTTCTCCGTCACTCACCAGAACACCCATAACCACCTTCTCCCTCCACGACCAGCAACCCGGCGCACACCGCCGCCACCGTCACCGCACACCCCAACCCCCTTCTTCCTCGCTCTATCTCTCTTTCTCACTCCTCATCTCTCCCTCTGATGCACGGAAACTTGTCTCTTAAAAAATCTTCCTCGGCAAGTATACCGAATTGTCATCAAGTAAAAACTCACAATAGGGTGAGGTCGAATCCCACAGGGATTGATTGGTCAAGCAACTTTAATTGGAGTAATGTTCTAGTTGAGCTAAGCAGAATTTGGTTTGAGAGTTGCAGGAAATTAAATGGCGGGAAAGTAAATAGCAGAAAATGTAAATACTGGAAATAAAGAGCTGAAAATAGATGACGGAAAATAAATTGCAGAATCTTAAATGGGAATGGGGAAGATGATCATAAAAGTAATTGGCAGAAATTAAAGAGAATGGGTAAGATCAGAAATGAGGAGTTCATTGGGCTTAGGAGATGTTGCATCCTCCGAATCAAGTTCATTTTCATCTCTTCCTCAATCAATGCATTCATTGATCTCCTTGGCAATCTTAAGTGATTGAATTCCAATTCCTTGGTAATTCAATCTCTCAAATCTTGATCAATAGCCAATTCCTTGGTCCAATTGCTCATGAGAAGAGATGAGGTATGGTTACTGATTATACCATATGTATTTCCAAATCAAAGTGTTGGTAGGATTATATGTCACTATATCCATCCAAACCCCAATTTGGTCCAACATGAGAAAGCATTTCTAGCATGATCTCTTCATTCCTCTTCCAATGTTCCGAAGACATCCAAGTATGAATAGCTTCTTTTCCAAGATAACTACTCAATTGGATGAAGATTGAAAGCTTTCTAGTAAAATCACAAGAAAAGAAAGAAGAAGAATAATGAAAACTATTATTGATCCATCAAATTACAACAGAGCTCCCTAACCCAATAAAAGGGGTTTAGTTGCTCATAGCTCTGGGAATGGAAAACAAAGATGGAGAATGCATTATGAAAAGTTAAACTAGATGTTGCAGAGAAAGTAAAAAATAGAGAGAGTAATTCTAATAATGCCCAAAAGCTCCATTCTAGTTCAAAGTTCTCCCTGTTTATACTATTATTCTGATCTTCTAGTTGCTTCTTCAAGTCTTGGATATGGGCCTTTGGATCTTGAGTTGAAGCAGTTATCTTCTTCAGTGGGCTCAGCTTTACTTGTAGAGAAAGTATGTAGTAGGTATGGACTTTAGCTTGGGGCGTTAGTGGTGTTAACGTTAAGTGAAACTGTGGGGTCGAGAACGTTAGTGACAATCACCTTTTTCACTAACGTTCCTAACCCAAAAATGGTCCACGTTAACTTCAACGTTAGTGGTACTAACGTGACCACTAACGTTGCTTCTTGGCCCTTCGCAAACATTTACCTTTTCCAATAACGTTGAGAGTACCCCTTTCTCCATACGTTAGAGTTCACGTTAGTATAGTTAACGTGGCCTTTAACGTAGGCTTGCAAAATCTTCGAGAGCGTTAGTGACACTTACTTTTGTCACTAACGCTTCAAAATGCCCCTTCTTCCCACGTTAGAGTTCACGCTAACTAGGTTAATGTGACTTCTAACGTGGTATTGATAGTCATCTCCAACGTTAGTGACAAAGGTGAGTGTCACTAACGTTGGCTCATCATCCCTCTTCTCCACGTCAGCTTCCACAATAATGTAATTAACGTGGCAACTAACATGGCTCATAGTGGCTTAATCCAATGTTAGTGACAAAGGTGAGTGTCACTAACGTTGGTGATTCCTTGCTCCCTCCACGTTAGAGTCCTCATTAACTAGGTTAACGTGACTCTTAACGTGGCAAATATGAGCTTAGTCCAACGTTAGTGACAAAGGTGAGTGTCACTAATGTTGGCATTAACGTGGCCAGCTGCCACTTTGGAACGTTAGTGGCACTTACTTTTACCACTAACGTTGGAGTTCTACTTCTCTTGCACGTTAGCTTCCATGTTAACATAGTTAACGTGGCAACTAACGTGGGCTATGATGGCTCACGAAGGCGTTAATGGCGATCACTTTTCTCATTAACGTTGCAAGCTAGCCTCCATTCCACGTTAGTGGTCACGTTAGCTAGACTAACGTGGCTACTAACGTGGTTCTTCCTTGCTTTCTTTGTCCTGAAATCAAGCAATAAAGTGCATCAAAGCTCTAATCCAAGTTATGAGACATGCATCATTCAATTTTGTCATTTAATTCATGCATAATTCTCATGAAATCATGTAAAATTCACAGTGTTTGCTTAAATCAAGATGTAAGTGATTATTTACCCAAAACTTGCTTATTTCCTAAGAAAGGGCATGAAACTACCCTAAAACCATAAAGAAAAGGTCAGTGAAACTGGCCAAAATGCCCTGGCATCACAACACCAAACTTAAAGCTTGCTTGTCCCTAAGCAAGTACTGGAACAAGAGAATGATGAATGAAATGACAAGATGAATGAATCATTCTTGTGGAAGTCATGTCCTTGGTTTTATGGGGTTTCATGCATAGCAACCTAGGTTCATTCCTTTACTGGCTTTCAGACCTTTATCATGCCTTGGAATACTCACTTGATGGCACCCTTTGAGACTGTTATTTATTGATCCCTTTATCTTTCCAAGGTTTATTGCATCCTTAGGCTAAGTGTTCTGTGAGAGGGCGACTCTTTAAGATAAGTTTTCAGCCAACACTCCCGAACTAGTTGGTTCAAGGTGCTAGGTGTTGAAACACCCCTAAGGACTTACTCCCTCAAGTCTCTCTCCCCCAAACATGCACACCACAGGCACATGGTTTGTTATTTTCTTTCCTTGAGGTCTTGGTGTCCAGCACCTCTTTGGGTTACTAAATGTTTTGTAGCAAGGTTGCTCTTGATAGTGGATTTTCAGTTGATAATCCCGGGTTAGTTAACCCAAGTTACCAAGTGATGAAGCACTCCTAAGAACTTATTCATCCAAGGAGATCCTTGGTACAAGAGCACCACAGACACATCCCTCAAGGTTCAAGCCCTAGGTGCCTAGCCTTATTCTTTATTACCTTTCTTTCTTTTTCAACTCTTAGTGTTCTTTTCCTTTTTCTTAATGGGATCTTATTATTTAGCTAGTCTTATGGGGTGTGTTTCAAGCATATGATTCAGGACAGATAGTTGCCTTCCCACCTTGTTGGTGAACCAACTTAGCTAAGTGATTACTACACCATAAATTTAAGGACTTACTCCACAAATTGAACTCCACTCTAGTATTTCATAACATCTCTTTTTATTTTGCTTAAAAGGACAAACATACAATAAGCAAGATGCAGATGAAGATAGGTAACTTGAACCAGCACACATATGAAAAAGGCAAGAAAAATACTAAAGACAGCATTGAAAATCCTAAACTACCATGGAAGCATGTTCTATTTCATACATGATTTTCCTTATTTAATACTTGAAAAAGATAGGACAATGAGGGAACTCCACCACCTTTTACTCATGAGGTTGTTCGCGCTCTCCTTCTTGTTTGTCCTCTTTGTGTTTTTCTTGAGTGCTTGCACTCCCACTGCCCTTGCTTTTTCTAATCAACTTTTTTCAGAAGCCAGCATCTTCCATCTTCTTTTTCAATGTTTCCTTCTACTGTTTCACCTTCCTTTCCTCTTGTTCTGTGAGATCTTTTTGGACCTCATCATACCTAGGGATTGCAGAGTGTAGATTATGCATATGACCAGACATATAGTTCAACTTCGCTTGAGTGTTTATGTTAAACTCCTCCCTATGTAGTTGCCGTCCTTCACTAAGTACGCTGAACTCATTGAAGGCCTTTGTCTGAGCTAGCTGACGTTGGTTGAGTTCTTGAAGGCGTTTATCTTGACGCTCTTGCCTTTCAGTCACTTGATTGATGGCTTGAGTGAGCTGGGAGTAGTATTCACCTGGATCATTCTTCTCGGCTGACTCTTGAATCCCCTCAGCTATAATCTCGTGCACATTGATGCCTCCACCCTTTATTAAACAATGTACCATAGTAGCTCGAGTAGTATTAACCTCCAAATTGTTTGCAGCTGGGAGGATAGATCTCCTCACGAGCTCAAACCATCCCTTGGCTTCCGGGATGAGGTCTCCTCTCCTGATGAACCGAGGTCTTCTATCCGAATACCTTTCCCAGTCAGATCCTATAACACACATATCATTCACAATTTCTTCAAGTTCATCATTGTCGGGGCCATTACTTATTCTCACGTGATAACTGGGCTCATCAAAATGTGGCGATTTCAGCTGAAGAACCCTCGTTATGGCATTGGGGCTGAAGTCCACCTCTGTTCCTCTCACATAACTTTTGAAGGTGGGGGCCTTAGTTTTGTCTTCTCTAACCATATTTGCATAGAATTCTTTGATGAGGTTTGCATTTATCTTTGCTTCTGGGTTCGTGAGCCTTTGCCAACCCCTTTATTCGATCTTCTCTCGAATCTGTGGGCATTCATCCTCGTTGAACTGGAATGTTAACTCAGGCAATATCTTTTTGAGCTTTATCCGTTCAAATTCAAGTTCATGGAATGCAATTTTGAATTTCCCTTTATCAGAAGGGCTGCCCTCAACCGGTTCCTTTCTCTTTTGCCTATTGGAGCTCGATGATGCCATGAGTAAGAGTTGATGTGTGAAAGTGTTGAGGAGTTATGGATAAATAGTGGAATTCGGTTGGGTTTGGATAGGGTAAGATGAAGGGATTTGGGTTCCGAAGGTGTGAAGTATAAAGAATGGGAATTGGAATGTAAAGGGGAGTACAGACTAGGAATCACTTATATAGGAAAGTGATGAGTGAATGAAAGGTGTGGATTGATGGGGTGGTTATGTGATGGACGGATGGGGTTTAGCAATGGATGAGCACAAGGATCATCAACTTTATGATGGGGTTGGTTCAGTTTCCAAGCTTGTTCTTCTTCCAATGTTGCATGGCAACAATTCCCAATGCAATCAATCCCCTTGAAGACACGTGTATAGTCCTCTCTTTTTGTGGTGGCCGAATCCTCCTTCAATTGTCCCATCAATTCTCCTACAAAATAAAAGAAATATGATTAATAAAATTGTGGAAAGTGGCGACAAAATTTAAAAAAAAAAGAAGAGAAAGAGTAACTACTTTTTAAAATTTTTGTTTCTAGTTACTAATTGCTATTCATGGTGCAAACCAACCAACCAATTAAATGTCCATGTATGCAATATTGGTGACACCAAACTTAGTTTGTGGCACTGTGGTGTAAGAAGATTTGTTCAAGGTGCTAAGAGTGACATGTTATGAGTTGCATTCATGTTCTCTTAGTGTGCCTTGAACACCAAACTTGTTCTTCACTATATGTTGCATTCAAGGATATGTAAAGTTGATTTGAATTTCATGAACCTTGTTTTATTAACTACTTTAAAAACATGTAAAACATGGGTTGCCTCCCATGAAGTGCTTCTTTAGCGTCACTAGCTTGATGTTCTGCCTTTTGTCAGGGTGGCTGGTAGTGCTTCAGATATTCTCCTCTTGCAGTAAACCTATATCCATTGGCTTCATCAAGGATCTCTACATGTTTTAGGGAGAGAACTTTTTTGATGGTGAAAACCTTGGGTAGATGAGATGGGATGGTGGGGAGATGAGGTGGGATATTTGGGAAGTAAGCTGAGATCACTTTATCCCCTGGAGAGAAATCTTCTGTAGGGATCTTCTTGTTCCTCCATCTCCTTGGTGCCTTCTTCTTTGTTTCTTTTGCTGTTATCCTGCTCTTTGTGGTCTCTTTTCCTAGGGAGATTTTGTTGCTGGTCTCATATAATTCTGGTGGTTTTGGCTCTACTTGAGTTTCCTTTAGCTGTGACACCTTCAGGCTGTTTTGCTTATCAACCAAGGGGATTCCCAGGTGTAGATTTTGTGCTTCAGTGCTTGTTTCTTCCACCAGTGCTTTGTTGTGATTTTTCCTTGGTTCCTTGTTTTCCTAGTCTGCTTCTTGTGAGGGTTTGAAGACATTGAATGCGAGTTGTTCATCATGTATCCTAAGTATTAGCTCTCCTCGCTCCACATTTATGAGTGCTCTGGCTGTAGCTAGGAACGGTCTTCCCAGTATGATTGGGTGGATGAGACTCTCTTCCATTTCCAATATGACAAAATCTGTGGGGAGGAAATAGTTTTCCACTTTCACTAACACATTTTCAACCACTCTCACTGCTTGTTTTTGAGTTTTGTCAGCCAGCCAGATGACTACGTCTGTGGGCATTAGCTCATTGATCTGCAGCTTCTTCATTAGGGATAGAGGCATTAAGTTGATGCTTGCTCCCAGGTCACAGAGTCCCTTATCAATCAGTGTTTCTCCTATGGCACAGGGGATGTGAAAACCTCCTGGGTCCTTCCTTTTTGTAGGCAACTCTGTTTGAATGAGAGCAGTGCACTCCTTATTCATCACTATTGTTTGTCCTCCCTTGAGTGAGCTTTTCCTGGTTAGCAGCTTCTTCATATACTTAATGTATGAGGGCATTTGTTGGAGGGCATTGATGAATGGTATGTTTACATAGAGAGATGCAAACATGTCAAGAAACCTTGAGTATATTCTCTTCTCTACACCACTATTGAGTATTTGGGGAAAGGGTGCATAGAGTCTCAGCAGCTCCTTCTGTGTGATTGTGGTTTCTTGGTGATTCTCTTCCTGCTTTCCTGCTAATGTATCTTCAGGTTGTTCTGATGGTTTGTTCAGCTCTTCCTCAGTCTCCTTATCACTTATAGTAACCATCTTGCAATCTTCCCATCTGACCTTCTTTGCTTCACCTCTCGGATTTTTCTCTGTATCACTTGGGAAGCTATCAGTAGGGGTTGTTCTAATGGTTTGTTCGGCTCTTCCTCAGTCTCCTTATCACTTATAGTAACCATCTTGCAATCTTCCCATCTGACCTTCTTTGCTTCACCTCTCGGATTTTTCTCTGTATCACTTGGGAAGCTATCAGTAGGTTTGGGGATCTTGTCAGAAAGGTATCCCACTTGAAACTCCAGCCTCTTGATGGTGTCTCCCTGGTTCTTGATATTGGCTCGCACCTCCTCCTTAAACACCTTGTTATCTTGGATTTCCTTACATATGCCCTCAAGTAGAGTCTCAATCCTTGATAGTCTTTCTTCCGATGATGGAGAGTTGAGATTGGAAGGATGAGAAGGGCCATTTTGACTTTGGTATGGATGTTGAGAGGTGTTGTTAGGTGGGTGTTGATATGACCTCTGTGTGGAGTGTTGGTGAGCTGCATTGTTATTGGGGTTGTGGCGTCTCTGATCTTGGCCTTGATCCTGTTGGTTTCCCCAGCCAAAGTTTGGGTGGTTCCTCCAACCGAGATTATATGTTTTGGAGTATGGGTCATGGTGCTGCCTAGGTGAATTTCCAATGTAGTTGGCTTGTTCCTGATCACCCTCTGCTTCTTCATTAACTCCTTCTTGAGCTGCTGTTGAGGTAGTGATTGCTGCCACTTGATTTCTCTCTATCTTTTTGGTAAGGTCAGCCAACTGCTTGGTAATAAGCTTGTTTTGAGCTAGCAGTGCATCCACATTGTTCAGCTCCATCACTCCTCTAGTGTTGCCTCTTTCAGAAGCATAGAAGTAGTCATTCTCTTAACATATCTCCCTCGGCAAGTATACCGAATTGTCGTCAAGTAAAAACTCACAATAGAGTGAGGTCGAATCCCACAGGGATTGATTGGTCAAGCAACTTTAATTGGACGAATGTTCTAGTTGAGCTAAGAAGAATTTGGATTGAGAGTTGAAGGAAATTAAATGGCGGGAAAGTAAATAGCAGAAAATGTAAATGCTGGAAATAAAGAGCTGAAAATAGATGACGGAAAATAAATTGCAAAATCTTAAAGGGGAATGGGGAAGATGATCATAAAAGTAATTGGCAGAAATTAAAGAGAATGGGTAAGATCAGAAATGGGGAGTTCATTGGGCTTAGGAGATGTTGCATCCTCCGAATCAAGTTCATTTTCATCTCTTCCTCAATCAATGCATTCATTGATCTACTTGGCAATCTTAAGTGATTGAATACCAATTCCTTGGTAATTCAATCTCTCAAATCTTGATCAATAGCCAATTCTTTGGTCCAATTGCTCATGAGAAGAGATGAGGTATGGTCACTGATTATACCACATGTATTTCCAAATCAAAGTATTGGTAGGATTATATGTCACTATATCCATCCAAACCCCAATTTGGTCCAACATGAGAAAGCATTTCTAGCATGATCTCTTCATTCCTCTTCCAAGGTTCCGAAGAGATCCAAGTATGAATAGCTTCTTTTCCAAGATAACTACTCAATTGGATGAAGATTGAAAGCTTTCCAGTAAAATCACGAGAAAAGAAAGAAGAATAATAATGAAAACTATTATTGATCCATCAAATTACAACAGAGCTCCCTAACCCAATAAAAGGGGTTTAGTTGTTCATAGCTCTGGGAATGGAAAACAAAGATGGAGAATGCATTATGAAAAGTTAAACTAGATGTTGCAGAGAAAGTAAAAAATAGAGAGAGTAATTCTAATAATGCCCAAAAGCTCCATTCTAGTTCAAAGTTCTCCCTATTTATACTATTCTTCTGATCTTCTAGTTGCTTCTTCAAGTCTTAGATATGGGCCTTTGGATCTTGAGTTGAAGCAGTGATCTTCTTCACTGGGCTCAGCTTTACTTGCAGAGAAAGTGTGCAGTAGGTATGGACTTTAGCTTGGGGCGTTAGTGGTGTTAACGTTAAGTGAAACTGTGGGGTCGAGAACGTTAGTGACAATCACCTTTTTCACTAACGTTCCTAACCCAAAAATGGTCCACGTTAACTTCAACGTTAGTGGTACTAACGTGACCACTAACGTTGCTTCTTGGCCTATCGCAAATGTTACTGAGGTTTACCTTTTCCAATAACGTTGAGAGTACCCCTTTCGCCCTACGTTAGAGTTCACGTTAGTATAGTTAACGTGGCCTTTAACGTAGGCTTGCCAAATCTTCGAGAGCGTTAGTGACACTTACCTTTGTCACGGTGACTCTTAACGTGGCCAGTTGCCACTTTGTAACGTTAGTGGCACTTACTTTTACCACTAACGTTGGAGTTCTACTTCTCTTCCACGTTAGTTTCCACGTTAACATAGTTAACGTGGCAACTAACGTGGGCTATGATGGCTCACGAAGGCGTTAATGGCGATCACTTTTCTCATTAATGTTGCAAGCTAGCCTCCATTCCACGTTAGTGGTCACATTAGCTAGACTAATGTGGCTACTAACGTGGTTCTTCCTTGCTTCCTTTGTCCTGAAATCAAGCAATAAAGTGCATCAAAGCTCTAATCCAAGTTATGAGACATGCATCATTCAATTTTGACATTTAATTCATGCATAATTCTCATGAAATCATGTAAAATTCACAATGTTTGCTTGAATCAAGATGTAAGTGATTATTTACCCAAAACTTGCTTATTTCCTAAGAAAGTGCATCAAACTACCCTAAAACCATAAAGAAAAGGTCAGTGAAACTGGCCAAAATGCCCTGGCATCACCCTCTCTCCCTCACTCCATCTTCTCTGTCTCCGCTCTCTCTCATAGCCAACCCCAGCTCCACCACGAGCACAGCCGCGAGGAACCTCGCTGGGGTGGGCATCGCCACTGCAGCCCCACATTGCTGCCTTCTCTGTCCTTTCCTACCAATTCTGCTTTTGCTTTGCTTACAGGTTCACAACTTGAGCCTCTACTCTGTTTTTCTCTTACTGATTATTGTTAATATTAGTATAGTTAGATTAGTTAGTTAGTTTAGTTCACTTAGATGGTTAGTAAATCTGGGCTGAGTAGTGAGTTTAGGATTAACTGAATCTTTGCTGCTGTGTGAAATTGCTCTGTTTTCTTGGATTATTCTATGTTCGTTTAATCTGTGATACTGCTTGCTTGTGTTTGATTAATGAAAGGAACTGTGGCTGTTCTTTGTGCTATTTAATTTACTTTGCTGCTGCATTATTGGCTGTTTGTTATATCCATGTGAATTCATATATATGGTTTTGTGTTTTCGAGTATTGATGAACTCATATGGAACCTGATTTGCTGTTTAAATTTGGAAATAGCCAATTTACTACTGAAATGCTGCCGGATTTTTCCTAACCATGTTCCATGAATTAACAATGCTTTGATTGATGCAATAAGCTTCTATTTGACAATCTTTGTGTCAATAGAACTTTGTTAACTAAATAGTTTTGGAAAATCCTCAAGAACAAGTTTTGGTCATGCTTATACTCTTTGCTTGTTATGCATGATGATTTGCGTATAGGTATTGAATAGTTTGAATGAATTTTTCAATTGACCATCACTTGTAACTCTCTTAAAATGTCAGACCTCTTTTGCATAAACATACAAGTTGAAAGTTTTTATTCTGTGAGGCTAATTTGATTCACGTTGTTCATGCATACTTTACATTAAGCCACATAGACCATAAGGTTTTCCACTCTTTTCTCAACTTGTAACTTTTATGCATTACTGAATTTAGTGTTGAATGATTCTTGATTGATTCTTTCTTTAATGATTTGACGTCACCAACACAAATTCATTTGACTTTAGTGATCCTTGCATTGATTGATAGTTTGTTCCATATTAGTTGCTTTCTAGCTATACCATATTTCATCATCAATGACTTGATGCATTTCATGATTGTGAACGTACTTATATTCCAATTTTGTGGATTCCCTTTTGAATTGAGCTGGTAACCACCATATCACTGATTTTCACACTAATTTCTAACTTTAATCTGTTTAACCAACTAACTTCTTTTGGTTTTCAACCTAACTCTCTTGATCATTATTTCGGATATGGTGTTTCCTAGGCTTAGTAAACAAGTAATGTGCAAATGTGATTTAAATTCTTGGTTTGAAGTTTGGTTTAAATTCTAAATTCTGTTGCTTGCATTCTAAGAAATCTCCTTTCTTTATTCAGTTCATGAATATGATTTGCTTTGAGTGCTTTGTATCTATTTGGCTATCTGCTTATATTGTATCATCTCTGTTTTTTCAGGATGTCGGACAAAGGAAACGCAATAGCCACTACTTCAAAAAAGAGGAAGCGCTCTAAGACCTCTACCCCCTCTCTTTATGCAAATTATGCTAAGAATCCGCTGAATGAGGTGGACAAGGAAAATCAGCTACTACCATCCACTGACCAAATCAAATTCCCAAACCTCTACTGTGAGCTTCGCTTCTCCGACTTCCTGAAGAAAAATCTGAACATTGAGAAGAAACTACTCCTTCCCAATGATGTGAGGCGTGCCATTAACACCCGCATTCCCGAGTTAGGATTGGACTTTCTTGACAGAGATTTGGGGAGGGTGAACACTTCATAGGTGAGAGAATTCTATTGTAACTTCTTCCGAGCCAATCTTGATTCAGTGCAGCTGTGGGGTAGAGAGATTATGATCACTGAAGATGCTATAAGGGATGCACTACTTTGTTTAACGACCCAATTTTCAATATGTCTAGATCATACTGAAAACTGAGCGCAACCAATTCGTCTTCCTAATTATTATCTACTATTTATCATATGAGCCTAATTCGTTGTTAAAAGTGTGGTTAATTTATGAGGTATTTTTTTTTGAAAAAGTTTGGCTTAATAGACGGAATCATTCATAATCAACTCACAACTGATAACAAATAAAACAGTTATAAACAACCACACATAAATACATCACAAGCAGCTAACAACATTCAGTGATCCCGCCTTTATCAGAATATAGACTTTTAGTTAGAACACCCCTAGGTATAGCTAGATAATAATTATATACATATATATACATACAACATCCCAGGTATTGACCTGTTCAAGAGGTCCATAAGCTGGCACCTAGGCTAGCCTAGACTCTATACTCACCTAGTCCTTCTAAACTACTAAAGCGAGGGAAAGTACGTTCTAGGTCTTCAAAACTATAGTCAGGTCGAATGTCATCAAAAGGTGGAAGGTCGTCTACTACTCCACTCTACGATCATACATTGCCATATGACGTCCTATTGGTACTCCATCAAGTAGCCACACAATAGGAGTCTCGTACACAGGATTTAGGTTAAAGTTCATGTACAAACGGGGTGCAGACATTGGCTGGTCTCACAGTATATACATATAAACAGAGAACGAGATTTACCCGAGACTCAGAAGACTACCTAGAGCATAATCCTTTTTGCGAATGGTTGTCAGTGAACTACGGAAGAGTACTTATGCTTCCATCTGAAGGGGGAAGGGAGAGAGAAGGGGTAAGAACTGGGGAGTTCTTAGTAGGACCGGGGCTATTAGTTAAGTTCATTAATACCGTGTTGTTTAGCAAACGAATAGCAAAATACCGAGAAGTAGTGAACAGAAGATACAGATAAATAGAGAAAATAGAGAAACAGCAAATAGAACACAAACAAAAGAATACAAGAAAATAAAATGCAAATACAAAGAATAGAATACAAACAAATAGAGCATACATTCATTCAATAATCATAACAGAGGAAATGCACAACCAAGTATGATGCATGTCTGTCCTATGCAGGCCATGAGCTCACGTGTCGGTTTACACCCTGCAGCCCGACATTACCTAGGAACAAATCCCATATATGGTTTCCCTTTGTGTCCTTAGTGCATATGTGTCGGTGGTAAGAAAACCACTCCTTCGTGACTACCGGCAGTCGGTGCAAAGCTCGACCCCATAATATACTCACAAGGAGAAATAGTGATCCTCAGTTCGTGGGCGTCCCCGAGATCAATTCACAAACAAAATAATGATCCTCAGTTCATGGGTTTCCCCGAGATCAACATACAACAACAAACATGATGCTCAGTTCGTGGGTTATACCCGAGATCAACATACAACAGTTCGTAGGTTATTCCCGTAATCAATGATTATCAGTTTGTGGGTTTTTTCCGGATATAAAATAGTTAACAGTTCGTAGGTTTCCCCGAGATCAATGATCATTCAGTTGTGGGTACTTCCCGTATTTAACCAATTATCCGTCCGTGGGTTTTACTACTATTTTCTCTTTGTCTGTTTACTCTGCTCTCATTACTCTTTTCTCTATATTTGTTTTCTCTGCTCTCATTACTCATTTCTTTGTATCCCTATTACTCTTTTTTCTTTATCTCTTTACTTTACTCTGGCTACTCTGTTCTCTGTGTTACTTTATTCTACTCTGATTTCTCTGTTTAACGTTTGTTTTTAAGGCTTATGTAAATTTCGGAATGAATAGTTAGCCTATCCCAAGTATAGGTTCATTAAGTCTATACTGAAACAGTTAAACTTTTCATATAATACCTAACCCTAGTCACAACTAAGTACTAACTAAGTTGCCCTCGTTCGTTCACTAGTCTCTGTCAGTTTTTCTGTCGTTAAAATTTTACAGACTTTTTCTTTGGTTTTTATCTTTTCTTTAACCTTTTATCTTTTCTTTATCTTTGCCTCAATAACATGTTATTACCACTCCCTAAGTGTTTTATGAAGATAATTATGAGATTCAGCACTTAAAGTTGTCTTTCTAAAGCTTTTACAGAAAACTGCCTTTTTCGTATTATTTTATTATTTTTATTAAAATATTATTTTAATTAAATATTATTATTTAATATTTTATTATTATTTATTATTTTATTAATATATTTTCGAAAATTACCTTCTTTTAACCTTTTACTTTATAAATTCACTTTTTACCACCCGTAACTTTTAATATTTCTACTTTTACCACCCTGACTTTCTGAAATTACAAAATAACCCCTCAAACACCAAAATATGTAATTCCTTGCCCTTTCTAAGATCTAAAAAGTGTTCTTCAATTTTATACACCACACTCAAAGTGTTCTTCGTGTTCTTCGTATATTCTTCAGATTCTTTCTTTGTTTTTACTCGTTTTTCAGTCTTTTCAGCAACCGATTTTTACCAAAATTCAAAATACATTCCAGCCACTAAAACCCCATCTTTTTCACATGATTTCAACACAAATTGAACCTCAATTTAAGCTCTAGGGTTTCATTTTCCAACAGCCACAAGAACACACATTCATAGCTTGAATTTCATCAAATTTCATCAAATTTTCACCAAAATTTCAACAAGAATTTCTCATACAAACAATCAATTTCAAGCACAGCCAAACCATATCATAATCACACAACTCAAACACAATCAATCAAGATTAAATTCGTCAAACCCTAACTTGATTTGCTGCTCCAAATTTGGTTACTATTTGAAGTGTTCTTAAAGCACTTTTTCCTCCTAGAACACAAGAAGAACAACTTCAAAACTCTAAACCATCAACTAAACGAACTTCAGCAGTATCTTAGGAAGGTTATACTCACCTTAAATGTGCTGGAAATCAAAGATCTTTGGCCCACAAGTCAAGCTAAGCAAGAGATCTAAGGAAGAACATCAAGAAAACACTTGTTTAAGCATGTTTCCTTAAAAACCAAATTGAAGAGGGAGGGAGACAGCCATCTAACCTTATTTCCAGCCTTGATATGTTATATGGTTATGTAGAGGAAGAAGAGAGGATCATTTTGGTGAAATCGGAATTTTGATTTGAGTTTTAGTTCAGAAAAAATCAAGCTTTAAAGATTAAGTGTTCATGAAAGTTTCTCTCTTTTCTCTCTTGTTATTTTTGGCCAAAATGATGAAATGAGACATCCTTGGAGGTCTTGGGGGTGTAAGGTGAGTTGTGATTAGTTGGCTTGGAGGTGGTTTAAAATAATATTAAAATATCTCAGTGTATAACTACTAAAACTAGGTGTATCGGAACACTCGTAAAAACATCTCTAAAAATTATTTTCTGAGCTACTAGCATAAATGACACTAGTAACATATTTATTATGAGAATAGAACATGTATGATGAGGCCTTAGCTTTGCTAAAGTCATCAGGGAGTGCTGGTGCTAAGCTGCACCAGTAAACTGTGAACCCGGTTAAACCGATTTTCTGTTTTTAACTAAAACAGACCAGGTAACCTTATAATATTATTCAAGAAGCTTCAAATACTCATATAAAGATAATATTATCCTATTCTCTCTCTTTTCTCATGAATCGAGTCCGGTTCATCAAACTGAGATTATTTACAAAAAACCGAATCAAAACTCCTAACCGATACGATTCAAAAACTAGGTTCTTCGTGACTGCATTATCAAGCATGCCTCAGAAAAGGTTCTAGCTTAAGGATGACATAATGAAAATGAGGATTGAGATGCTTGATGATACATTATAGGTGTTCCCTTTACTGATCTTCCGGAGTTCTCCGTACTTTCAGAAAAGATCTTGCGTACTCGAAAATCAGGGTTGTTACATTCTACCCTCCTAAAAGAAAATTTTGCCCTCAAAATTTCAGCCACATGCAGAATCCATCTTCAAGCAGTCTATTTCCTTCAAGTCATCCTGACAAAGATATCAGTTCGTTCCTTACAGCATCTAAATATCACATAGCCCTAGCCATGGAGATCATAACAGCTATAAGAATAGTTGTGCCTCGCACGAATTTGTCGTTCGGAACTCGATTAAACCATGCCTGTTCACAGTCATTGAGGTCTTATCCGCACCAAACAATCAACATTAAGGTGATCAGTCTTAATATCTCAAGCTAGGCATGAACATTCCCAAAATGAGCACTCATAGACATTCATGCCCAATGTATCTTAAAGATACCCTAACAGCATGAGACATACAAGCAGAGTATGCAGTGAAGCATAGTCAGTCCACCCCCCAGGCTCTACTGGGAACGAACTGCTCTGATACCAAATTGTAATGACCCAATTTTAAATATGTCTAGATCATACCAAAAACTGAGCCCAACCAATTTGTCTTCCTAATTATTATCTACTATTTATCATATGAGCCTGATTCATTGTTAAAAGCGTGGTTAATTTGCGAGGTATTTTTTTTTGAAAACGTTTGGGTTAATAGACGGAATTATTCATAATCAACTCACAACTGATAACAAATAAAACAGTTATAAACAACCACACATAAATACATCACAAGTAGTTAACAACATTCAGTGATCCAGCCTTTATCAAAGTATAGACTTTTAGTTAGAACACCCCTAGGTATAGCTAGATAATAACTATATACATATATATATACATACAACATCCCAGGTCCTGACCTGTTCAAGAGGTCCCTAAGCTGGCACCTAGGCTAGCCTAGACTCTATACTCACCTAGTCCTTCTAAACTACTAAAGCGAGGGAAAGTACGGTCTAGGTCTTCAAAACTCGAGTCACGTCGAATGTTATCAAAAAGTGGAAGGTCGTCTACTACTCCTCTGCACGATCATACATTGCCATATGACGTCCCACTGGTACTCCATCAAGTAGCCACACAATAGAAGTCTCGTACACAGGATTTAGGTTAAAGTTCATGTACAAACGGGGTGCAGACAATGGCTGGTCTCACAGTATATACATATAAACAGAAGAGTACTCATGCTTCCATCTGAAGGGGGAAGGGAGAAAGAAGGGGTGGTGCACGAAATTGTGATCATCAATGGCGCCAATAACTTGGTACGCACAATTGTAATCTCAACTCTTTATCACAACTTCGAACAACTAACCAGCAAGTGCACTGGGTCGTCCAAGTAATAAACCTTACGTGAGTAAGGGTCGATCCCACGGAGATTGTCAACCTGAAGCAAGCTATGGTCACCTTGTAAATCTCAGTCAGGCAGATTCAAATGGTTATGGTGAATTGATAATAAAAAGATAAATAAAACGTAAAATAAAGATAGAGGTACTTATGTAATTCCTTGGTGAGAATTTCAGATAAGCGCATAGAGATGCCTTCGTTCCTCTGAACCTCTGCTTTCCTGCTATTTTCATCCAATCATTCATACTCTGTTCTATGGCAAGCTTTATGTAGGGCATCACCGTTGTCAGTGGCTACATCCCATCCTCTCTGTGAAAATGGTCAAATGCGCTGTCACTGCATGGCTAATCATCTGTCGGTTCTCGATCGTACTGGAATAGGATTTACTATCCTTTTGCGTCTGTCACTATGCCCAGCACTCGCGAGTTTGAAGCTCGTCATAGCCATCCGTTCCCAGATCCTACTCGGAATACCACAGACAAGGTTTAGACTTTTTGGATCTCAAGAATGGCCGTCCATGGGTTCTAACTTATACCACAAAGATTCTAATATCTCGGACTCGGTCCTCTGTATTAGATATCTAAGAGATACTCATTCTAGCTTGTTTGCATGTAGAACGGAAGTGTTTGTCAGGCACACGTTTATGGGTGAGAATGGTGATGAGCGTCACATAATCATCACATTCATCATGTTCTTGGGTGCAAATAGGAAAATAGTAGTACTTTGTATTAATTCATGAGGAACGGCAGAGCTCCACACCTTAATCTATGGAGTGTAGAAACTCTACCGTTGAAAATGCATAAGTGATAGGGTCCAGGCATGGCCGAATGGCCAGCCACCAAACATGATCTAAAGATCAAAAGATAATCCAAAGATATCCAAAGATGTAAATACAATAGTAAAAAGTCCTATTTATACTAAACTAGTTACTAGGGTTTACAGAAATGAGTAAATGATGTAGAAATCCACTTATGGGGCCCACTTGGTGTGTGCTTGGGCTGAGCATTGAGCTTTACATGTGTAGAGATTTCTCTTGGAGTTGAATGCCAGTTTGTAACCTGTTTCTGGCGGTTAACTCCACTTTGTAACCTGTTTCTGGCGTTTAACTCCAGAATGCAGCATGGAACTGGCGTTGAACGCCAGTTTACGTCGTCTAGCCTCAGGAAAAGTATGAACTATTATATATTGCTGGAAATCCCTGGATGTCTAATTTCCAACGCAATTGAGAGCGTGCCTTTTGGAATTCTGTAGCTCCAGAAAATCTACTTTGAGTGGAGGGAGGTCAGAATCCAACAGCATCTGCAGTCCTTCTTCAACCTCTGAATCTGATTTTTGCTCAAGTCCCTCAATTTCAGCCAGAAAATACCTGAAATCCCTGAAAAACACACAAACTCATAGTAAAGTCCAAAAATGTGATTTTTATTTAAAAAATAATAAAAATATATTAAAAACTAACTAAATTATAATGAAAACTATGTAAAAACAATGCCAAAAAGCGTATAAATTTTCCGCTCATCATAACACCAAACTTAAATTGTTGCTTGTCCCCAAGCAAATGAAAATCAAATAGGATAAAAAGAAGAGAATATACTATAAATTCCAAAATATCAATGAAACTTAGCTCCAATCAGATGAGCGGGACTTGTAGCTTTTTGCCTCTTGAATAGTTTTGGCATCTCACTTTATCCATTGATGTTCGGAATGATTAGCATCTATAGGAACTCAGAGTTCAGATAGTGTTATTGATTCTCCTAGTTCAGTATGTTGATTCTTGAACACAGCTACTTTATGAGTCTTGGCCGTGGCCCTAAGCACTTTGTTTTCCAGTATTACCACCGGATACATAAATGCCACAGACACATAACTCGGTGAACCTTTTCAGATTGTGACTCAGCTTTGCTAAAGTCTTGGCTTTTTGCTCTTGTCTTTTGGTTTAAAGAGCTTTTGGCTTTTTCTGCTTGCTTTTTCTTTTTCTTTTCCTTTTTTTTTCCGCCATTTTTTTCTGCAAGCTTTTGTATTCACTACTTTTTCTTGCTTCAAGAATCATTTTTATGATTTTTTAGATTATCAAATAACATGTCTCCTTTTTCCTTATTCTTCAAGAGCCAACATATTTAACATTCAAAAACATCAACTTCAAGAGACATATGCACTGCTCAAGCATTCATTCAGAAAACAAAAAATATTGCCACCACATCAAACTAATTAAACTAGTTTCAAGGATGAATTCAAAACCATGTACTTCTTGTTCTTTTGTAATTAAAATATTTTTCATTTAAGAAAGGTGATGGATTCATATTCATAACTTTAAGGCATAGACACTCAGACATTAATGATCATATAGTAAAGACACAAACATAAATAAAACATAAAGCTCAAAAATCGAAAAACAGAAAATAAATAGACAAGGAGATAAAAGGAATGAGTCCACCTTAGTGAGGGTGGCGTCTTCCTCTTCTTGAAGAACCAATGGTGCTTTTGAGCTCCTCTATGTCTCTTCCTTGTCTTTGATCTTCTCTAATCTCATGGAGGATGATGGAGTGCTCTTGGTGCTCCACCCTTAGTTGTCCCATGTTGGAACTTAATTCTCCCAGGGAAGTGTTGATTTGCTCCCAATAATTCTGTGGAGGAAAGTGCATCCCTTGAGGCATCTTAGGGATTTCATGGTGAGGAATTTCCTCATGCTCATGTTGAGGTCCATGATCTCTTATTTGCTCCATCCTTTTCTTAGTGATGGGCTTGTCCTCTTCAATGAAGATGTCTCTGGCCTTAGGTGCCATAGATGGTTATGGAAAAACAAAAATCAATGCTTTTACCACACCAAACGTAAAATGTTTGCTCATCCCCGAGCAAAAGAAGAAAAGAGGGAGTAGAAGAAGAAGAAAATAGATGAGATGGAGAGGTGTGGGTGGTTCGGCAAAGGGGGTTTAAGGTGGTTATGATGTGTGAAAAGGAGAGAAGAAGTGGTGGGGATCCTGTGGAGTCCACAGATCCTGTGGGGATTGATAAACCACTATTTTATGGTTTATATTGTGTTTAATTGTGTGGTTTTATCATGATCCTTACCCACTTATTCATTAATTTAGCATGCATTTATATTTTCTTCCTGAAATTATTACATGATTGAAAACTACTTCCTGGGGACTTTTAATTATGCATTTTAATTCTCCTTTATTCCATTTGATACCGTGATCTGTGTGTTAAGCATTTCAGGCTTTATAGGGCATGAATGAGTTGGAGGTTGGAAAGGAAGCTAGCAAAAATGGAAGGAACAGAAGAAATTGAGGAGATAACCAGCGAGAGGCGACGCGGCCGCATGGCTCACGCGACCACGCGGAAGAGGAGAAATCGCAGTGATGCGGCCGCAAGGCTCACGTGACCGCGAGGATTGGAAAAGCACAAGTGACGCGGAGGCATAGACGACGCGAACGCGTGGCAGGGAAAAATGCGAGTGACGCGTCCGCATGGATGACGCGATCGCATGACATGCGCGATCTGCATAATCTGCAGAATTCGCTGGGGCGATTTTGGACCCTATTTTGACCCAGTTTTCGGCCCAGAACAGCAGACTAGAGCCAGAGAACATGCAGAAACCAGAGAGAACATTCATTCTACACAGTTTTTAATTTTTTTTAGATCTAGTTGTCATTCCTCCTCTAGGTTTTCTCTCTACACATTCATAGTTTAGGATTGGTTATTTTCTCTTGCTTTTGCATTGGGATATTGAGAAGAGTTATTACCTTATCAAGACTTTGTCATTCTAGTTCATTTTCTTTACTTGGTTTACTCTTCCATGTTCTTTGCTTTGTTTAATTTTACCATTGGAATATTTTTAGGATTATTTAATACAAGGATCACTTTTATTTTTAATTAACTATTTTAATTTTTATTTACAATGTCTTTCTTTAATTCCTTTTCATATGCTATGAATATTACATTTACAATGAGTGAGTAGTTCCCTAACTTGATGGGGAGTTGATTGAAAGGAACCCTTGAGTTGGAAGGTTCAAGAGAAAGATTGTAATTGGGTTATTGTTGGTTTGCTCTCTAGTTCCTGACACCAATCCTCCCAATAGTGGATTGGGACTTGTGGATAGAACAGCATTCCAATTTGTTTGACCTTCCCCTACTTAGTAAGGGATAACTAAACGAAATAACTCTCAATTGTCAATTAATCTTGAGAGTATTCCATCAAGAATAGGGCTTCCATGTAATCAACTCCCAGTCAAGGCTTTTATTTACATTATTCAAATTCACCAATTTAATTTCCTGTTTACTCAACTCAAACCTTTTTGAAAATATCTTATTAACAAAATAGCACACTTTTCTACAACTCGTTGGGAGACGATCTGGGACTAATACTCCCAGTATTTTAATTTCAATTTTCTGTGACACCTTTTTAAATTGATAGGCGGATTTCTGGCGAATTAAGAACTATACTTGCAACGTATATATTTTAACAATTTTTAATTCACCAAATTCTGCCCGCATCAATTTTTGGCGTCGTTGCTGGGGAGTTGCAATAGAGTTCTAAAGTTATTAATTAGAATTTATTTATTTGCATTTTATTTTATTTTGCTACTATGAGCTGCATGTTTCTTTCGTCAAATGACGCGTTCACTTCCTGATCCAAGCTTGCCAATATTCGATCCTGAAATTGAAAGGACTATTTCACGAATAAGGTGAGCTCGGTGTCGGTTAGTCCTCTCTGAGGGCGGATTTGAAACGCCATTTGAGGAAGAAACCAGCTCCCGTTCTACGGATTCGGTTGATTTACATACAGTTAACATGGCAGCAGCCAGAAGAGTTACTATCCAAGAGGAAGGAGCCCCTGATTTTACAATGCAACCGTTTCAAGCGCATCACCCAGCGGTGGCTACAGATTTTGAAATAAAGACCGCACTGCTCAATTTGATGCCCAAGTTTCATGGCTTACCTGCTCAAGAGCCTATTAAGCACCTGAGAGATTTCCAAGCAGCCTGTTCTACTGTCAGGCGTGATGGTGCAGATGAAACTTCAATTTTGCTGAAAGCTTTCCCGTTTTCTCTTGAGGGAAAAGTAAGAGAGTGGTACTACATTTAACCCCTAGCAAATGTATCCAACTGGGATACACTCAGAAAAAAATTTTTGGAAAAATTCTTCCCATCTGAAGTTACTGATAAACTGAGGAAAGACATTTCCACGATTGTTCAAGATGACAACGAGACTCTCTTTGAATACTGGGAGTGCTTCAATAATCTTCTGGAAGTATGCCCCCACCACAGGGTTGACAAGATAGTGTTACTCAGCTATATCACACAGGGTATGAGGCCCCAAGATAAGACCATATTGGAAAGTGCTAGCAATGGGTCTATGAAGAAGTACAAGACCACTGACGAGGCATGGCAATTGATCAGCGACTTAGCTGAATCTACTAGGAACCACAGGCAGAAACAAGGCCGTTCAAAAGCCGTTGCAGAAGTATCCTCTAGTAGAGAGACTGCTGCTCTAGCTCAGAGTATCTGTGAAATGACCAACTTGCTGAAGCAGATGCAATTGAATCAACAACAAGTTCAGTAAGCCCAATCTTCTCCAGCACAGCAAAGCCAACAGTTAGTCCCACAGAGAGTTTGCGGAATTTGTACTGATTATAGCCATTATACTGATGAATGCCCGCAACTCTAACAGGAAGACAACATGGTGGCATCCACTCATAACTTCTATGACCGCCCCAACCAAGGGTACAATCAAGGTGGAAATAATAACCATGGATGGCAGGACACTTCTAACAAGAATTGGAGGGACAACAATAACAGAGGAGGCAGAGATAATCAGAAAAATCAGAGGTGGAATAATAACAACAACAGGTAGCAGAATCAACCTTACAGAGCACCTCACTTGAGGCAATCCCAAGGACCACAGAATACCCAACAGCAGACCTCTCAATTTACTCATCCTTCTTCATCTCCTAATGAAGAGTTACTACAATCCTTTGAGCGAAGACAATAGACCATGGAAAATAACATTATGAATAACATTAATGCCAGTCTGAATGGTCTGACCTCTACTTTGCAAGCTCTTGTTTCACATATTGGATCAATGCAAAATTCTAATAACCAACCTTCAAGTTTCACTGGAATTCCTTCTCAACCATTACCCAATCCAAAGGGAGGCATTAATGCCATCACCCTAAGGTCCGGAACTATACTGCAGGAGAGGAATCAGGAGGAGCCAAGACCACCAGAACACGCCTTAGCTGAAGAGGTAGTAGAAATAGAAGATGTTGAAGAGGAAGAGGACATACAGGACATAACTGAAAAAGAAGAAGCCCAACCACAGGAGGAAGCACCAAAAGGCGCAGACACTACAGACAACACCACTCCCATTCCATTTCCACAACATGCAAGGAAGCCCAGGAAGCAGCTCGAACCCGATCCCAAAATGGTAGAAATATTCAAAAAGGTTGAGGTAACTGTTCCTCTTTTTTATGTTATTCAACAGGTACCTAAATATGCAAGGTTTCTAAAAGATTTATGTATACATAAAGACAAAATTAATGAATTAGAAAATATTCCTTTAGGCAGTTCCATATCTGCTTTAATGGGAGGATTACCTGAAAAGTGTAGTGACCTAGGTCCTTGTATAGTTAGTTGTACTATTGGTGGAGTAGTAATTTATGATTGCATGTGTGATTTAGGAGCATGTGTTAGTATAATGCCTTTGTCTATATATGATATTTTGAGGCTACCTCCCTTAAAAAGGTCGGCAGCTCGTTTTGTGTTAGCAGATAAAAGCATTATTATAGTGGCTGGAGTTGCTGAAGATGTTTTAGTGAACATTAAAGGGCTTACATTTTCCACTGATTTTTATATCTTGGAGATGCCCCATAATGACTCAGATAAGCCATCATCAATCCTACTTGGAAGACCATTCCTGAAGACATCAAAATTCAAATTGGATGCTTTTTCAGGAACATACTCTTTGAAATAGATGGCCGATTAGTAATCTTCAATCTGAATAGAGTCATAAACAACCCTCCAAAAGATCATTCTATCTTCCAGTGTGATGTCATAGATGAAACTATAGCTGAAGTTCACAAGGAAGAATTAAAAGAGAGGCACACTGGACAAGGTCCAAGTGTGGGGACCCTCTTGACTGACAATGAGGGCACTTCGGCATTTTCACAAGCTCCAGACAATCCAGAGCCTGCCCATGATCAGAAGTTAGAGTTAAAACCTCTTCCTCGACATCTCAAATATGCTTATCTTGAAGATGAACAGAAGTTTCCAGTAATTATTGCAAGGGAACTCACTTCACAACAAGAAGAGCAGTTACTTGATGTACTGAGGAGGCATAAGAAGGCAATTGGGTGGAGTTTGGCAGACATAGTAGGCATCAACCCTCAAGTATGTGAGCACAGAATATTTTTAGATGAGGGAGCAAGACCAGTCCGTCAACCCCAAAGAAGATTGAATCCCATTATCTTGGAAGTTGTCAAAAAGGAAGTGACCAGACTGTTGGAAGCAGGTATCATCTATCCCATTTTAGATAGTGAATAGGTTAGCCCAGTACAAGTGGTGCCCAAGAAGTCTGGAGTCACTACAGTGAAGAATGAGCATGGAGAGCTCATAACAACTAGAGTTCAGAACGCTTGGAGAGTCTGCATTGATTACAGGCGTCTCAACCAAGCCACCCGTAAGGATCACTACCCACTTCCTTTCATTGATGAATTGCTGGATTGCCTGTAAGGTAAATCACATTATTGTTTTTTAGATGGTTACACAGGTTATTTCCAGATTCATATAGCTCCTGAGGATCAGGAAAATACCACTTTTACATGTCCTTTTGGGACTTATCCTTACAAGAGAATGCCCTTTGGCTTGTGCAATGCACCAGCTACTTTCCAAAGGTGTATGATGAGTCTTTTCTCTGATCTTATTGAGGATTGTATGGAGGTTTTTATGGACGATTTTAGCGTTTATGGTGATTCTTTTAGCCTTTTCTTAGATGGATTATCTTGAGTATTAGATAGATGTGTTAATACAAACCTTCTATTGAATTTTGAAAAATGTCATTTTATGGTAAAACAAGGGATTGTATTAGGACATGTGGTATCTAATAATGGAATTTCTGTTGACCCAGCAAAGGTGAATGTTATTTCTAGTTTACCTTACCCCTCCTCTCTGAGGAAAGTCCGTTCATTCCTTGGCCATGCAGGTTTTTACAGGAGATTTATTAAGGACTTTAGTAAGGTAGCACTTCCCTTATCCAGATTACTGCAGAAGGATATTGAGTTTGAGTTCAGTGAGGATTGCAAACAAGCATTTGATAAGCTGAAAACTGCACTAACTCAAGCTCCAATTGTAAGAGGACCAAACTGGAGCCAACCATTTGAAATTATGTGTGATGCTTCCAACCATGCAGTAGGAGCAGCATTGGCTTAGCGTGAAGGTAAGGATCCTTTTGTTATTGCTTATGCGTCTAAGACTTTAGATGCCGCTCAGTCTAATTATACTACTACTGAGAAAGAGCTTGCTATTGTTTTCGCTCTGGATAAATTCCGAGCCTATCTACTTGGTACGAAGGTAGTAGTGTACTCAGATCACGCAGCTCGAAAGTATCTGTTAGCTAAAAAGGAGTCCAAACCAAGGCTTATACGTTGGATACTTCTATTACAAGAATTTGATTTAGAAATTAATGATAGGAGTGGTAACCAAAATTTAGTGGCGGACCACCTTAGTCGCCTTGAGCACATTACAGATGACCCTACTCCTATAGCTGATAATTTCCCATTTGATAACCTACATGCAGTATCTGAGATAGTCCCTTGGTATGCACCTGTAGCTAATTATCTAGTTAGCTGCACCTTTCCTCCAAACTTTTCTAAGCATCAAAGAGACAAGCTGAAAAGCGAGTCTAAATATTATATATGGGATGACCCATATTTATGGAGATGTGGCGCTGACCAGGTAATTAGACGGTGTGTGTCCCAATCAAAATTCCAGTCCATTTTAGAGGTCTGTCACTCATCTGAGAGTGGAAGGCATTTTGGCCCTCAACGAACAGCTAGAAAGATCTTAGACTGTGGATTCTGGTGGCCTACTCTTTTTAGAGACGCCACTGAATTTTGTAAATCTTGTCTCCCATGCCAAAAATTTGGTAATATATCCAAGAGGGATGAGATGCCTCAACAAATTATGCTTTTCTGTGAAATTTTTGATGTTTGGGGCATTGACTTCATGGGTCCATTTCCAAATTCTAATGGTTATTATGGTTATTATTCTAATGGTTATTTTTATATAGTGTTAGCTGTGGATTATGTTTCTAAATGGGTGGAAGCAATTCCTACCCACAATGATGATGCTAACACTATTGTTTCCTTTGTGAGAAACCATATTATTTGTCGCTTTGGATCACCATGAGCAATCGTGAGCGATCAAGGCACCCATTTTTGTAACAGGAGACTAACAGGATTAATAAAGAAGCATGGGATAATTCATAAGGTTGTGACAGCATACCATCCTCAGACCAATGGGCAAGCCAAGGTGTCAAACAGAGAAATAAAGCGTATATTGCAGAAGATAGTCAAACCTCATAGAAAAGACTGGAGCACCAGGCTACAGGATGCACTCTAGGCATACAGAACAGCATACAAAACACCCATTGGGATGAGTCCTTTTCGCTTAGTTTATGGAAAATCTTGTCATCTCCCTGTTGAAATAGAGCACAAAGCCTTTTGGGCAGTAAAGGAATGCAACATGGGATTAATAAAGCCGGGGCTGAAAGGAAGTTGCAATTGCATGAAATGGAAAGCCTTCGCCTAGAAGCTGATGAGAATGCAAGACTATACAAGGAGAGAATGAAGGCTGTACATGATCAGCACATCAAGAGGAAAGAGTTCCAACCTGGGGACTCAGTCCTCCTTTACAAATCTTGACTGAGGCTCATGCCAGGCAAGTTGAGATCAAGATGGGAAGGTCCATACAGAGTAGAGAAGGCCGAATCGTACGGAGTTTATCACCTTAGCCATCCTTCGAGCTCTGAGCTTATCAAAGTTAATGGACATCGTTTAAAGCTGTACCATTGTGAAAAGCGGAAGAAAGACAAGGAACTCGAGATCTTCCTCTTGGAAGATCCCCACGTAGCCGAAGACTGAGCTAGCGGAGCGTCCAACTTACGAACGTTAAAGCAAAGTGCTAGGTGGGAGAAAACCCACCATGGTATGATCGTTCTTTTCTCTATTTTTAGTTTTCTTACTCAATAACTCTTCTCTTTATTAGTATATTTCGTGCATCTGCATTTACATACTTTTATTTAAAAAAAAAATGGCACGCGACGTGACCGCATCAGCGACACGTCCGCGTCGCAAGGAGATGGGTGAAAAATAAAAAAATTAACAGAGAGTCACGCGAGACCGTGGCTGGAGGCGTGCCAATGGCAGAAATCGTCTCACGCAATCGCGTCGCTGATGCGACCGCGTCATACGGGAATAATGGCCTCCCACGCGACCGCGCGCCCCACGCGACCCCGTGACCAGGATTTCGGCGTATTAATGGTGCACAGCTGAAAGTTGTGCTAGAGTGGTGCTGGACTGGCGCTGGACACGCATTCCCCCTCACGCGACCGCGTGGCCCACGCGGCCGCGTCATACCCCAAAAACTGCCCACTCACGTGATCGCATGTCCCATGCGATCGCGTCACCTAAAATTTGGCATTTAATGATTTTGAACAGAGAGTTGTGCGAGTGCGAGGCAACCCTCGCGCCACTGGCACAAACCGGGTCACGCGACCGCGTGACCGACGCGACCGCGTCAATCACCTTAAGCGCAAGTCGCACGACCGCGTGCCCCATGCGATCGCGTCGCTTGCGGCGCACAGTTTTCCTAATTTTGCCAAATATCATATCTTTTTCTCCCCAAATCATATTTTCTCTTTTCCCTCCTTATTTCTTCCTTCTCCCTTCTTCCTTCTATCTCCCCTTTCACTCTCTCTCTCTCACCTCCATTAACAAGGTTTTATTTTCTTCTTCCCTCCTTCCTTTTCTATCATTCTTCTTATTTTATATGTTATTTTCTTTTCTTTTCTTTTTCTTTTCATTATTCATTTTTTCTTTCTTCTTCTTTCCTTTTTACATGGTGTTAGAATTTTATTTGAGTCATTATTCCTCATTATATGCTTGTGGATTGTTGCACTTGTTTGACAATTATATATTAATTTTTTAAAGGATTGCTTGCATGTTCACCTTAATACTTTCTATACCTCATCTACCATGCATGCTGTGTTTGTGTAAAAGCCCATATGGCATTATGTACTTCTCTATGTTATTCTACTATTCAATGCTGCTTTTCATAAACTCCCTTTACTATTGTATTAATTGAAATTAATTGTCAATACAAATGTGATGGTTTGTTACGAGTGATGCTTGATCTATGCTACTTATGCCCTTTTCCGGCATGCCAATAAACACCTTGCATTCACTTGACATTATATGCACTAGCTATTTTCCATTGATGACTTTTCACATGTACTCATGAGAATGTGTTAATGTCAGTTACCACCTAATGTGCATCCATCACCACCTTTTCCGTTCTCTTCATTGCTATATATCTTTTTGAATTTAATTTCCTTTCTCTTCCCTTCTTTAGGATGGCCACCAAGAAAGGAAAGGAGAAAGCTACTCCCAAACCACCAGCAAGAAGAGGAACTAAAAGAGCACTAGTGGCAGAACCCTCCTCCACTGCAGTAAAGCCCTCAACAAAGAAGATTAAGAGGATAATAAAGGTTGATGATAAAGAAAGAGCCTTTCCAGCAAAAGACACTGCGCGATTTCCCAATCGCTACTGTGAGAAGATGTTCTCCATCCTGGCAGAAAGGAATTACAACAACGAATACCTTCTTCTCCTCCCGCCCAATATTGCTACCTTTGTTGAGCCGCAAATTGCCCGAAGACAATGGGGTTTCCTACAGAGACAACCAAGGCAAGTCAATCTTTCTTGGGTAGTTGAGTTATACTCTAACTTCTACCTGCCTACCCTGCAGTCTGTCTTTGTCCGTCAGAAGCAAGTCCCCATTACAGAAGAGGCCATTCAAAAAGCTTTAGGTCTCCCCCCTATTCCAGAAGGAATGGACGCCTTTCAAGAAGCCGCACTCAAGCGCCAGATGTACCAATTTGACTGGGAAGCCATTCTCAGAGTTATCACATTACCTAGAAGCCGTTGGATCTACGGATACCATCGTACCCGCCCTAAGGTAATATCGGCTTCAGCACTTACTTTGGAGGCTCGCGTATGGGCACAGATCATGTCCCATTACGTCTTTATGAGCACTCACGAGTCCTCCTTCACTGCGGACATGGCCGTTCTACTATGGTGTATCCTTACAGACCAGCCTCTGAATCTACCAAGACATATCCGGAATGCCATGGGACACGTACAAATTGCGGGCAACCTACCTTTTCCCGCCTTAGTCTCAGATCTTGTCTCAGCCGTTGGAGTTTCCTACAGAGCTGGAGACACCAAAGCCATGCTTCCACGGGATGTCAGTATGTCCCCAATGGGAAGTACCTTAGACTTCCAGCAGCCACTATCAGCCAACACACTGACCCAGTTGAAGACATTCCTTCTTCAACACCACTAGCACCTACAACAGACGAACTGCTCCAGCAGATAATCGAAAGGTTGGATCGGCAAGAACAGAAAGGGAAGTTAAGAGAGCGCCGTAACGAGCGCCGATTCAAACACCTCAAGGAGCTACTCAAGGGACACTTCAAGGACTCAGACACCCCGGACTCCACTTTCTTTACCAGCACAGGGAGCCATGATGGTCCCGACTGTGGAGATACTGCTACCAGCCTACCCCTGTTCCTGACAGATGGCACCGAGGACGGTGCAAAGCCTTAAGTGTGGCGAGGTCGGTCAGTACCTGACTTCCGGAGGTAATTTCTCTTCCTTAGCACCAATAAATTAGGATATTTTAGTTAGATTTTCTTTCTTTTATAGAATAGGATAAACTGCATAGTAATAGGTTAGTTGCATGAATGTTCTACTTGATTGAAAAGACAATAAGTTTCTTCTAAGACTTTATCTTTGGAACAAAATTTCACTAATTTTTAAAAATTTTTATGATAAATCTGCTTGTAGTTGTATTTGGAACATGATTTTTGAGCTAAAGAATACACAACCTGTGAAGATTTGAGCCTTTATGTATGGTTACATTATTTAACCATAATTATTTTATTCTTGTGTGTTTACTTCTCTATGATTGTAATCTATATTTTGTTTCATCCTATATGTCCAATATTTATTATATTTGTATGCTTGCATATGATTGAGGCCATTATTTGTTTAAACTCACTTATCCAAATTAAGCCTACCCTTTTCAATTACCTTTGTTAACCACTTTGCGCCTTTAAATCCCATTTGTTCTATATTTCACCACATTTCTAGCCTTAAGCAGAAAAACAATTGTATATCCCAAATTGAATCTTTGGTTAGCTTAAGATAGAATTGTGTCTGCTAGTTAAATATGGGAAATTGTGGGAACAAAAGTTATTAAGGGAATGTGTCATGATAATACAATGGGAATTTGGATACCTACTCATGTGAAACTATAAGAATTAAAATTCTATGTGCATTGATAAGCTATGTTTATTTTTATGTCTATATTTAAAAAAAAAATCAATAAATAAATAAGGGGACAAAATTACCCAAATGCTGAATTAAGAATTCAAAGATCAATGCACATATGATAAAATTAAAATAAAAAGTTGATACATGAGTATGGAATGAAAAAGAGGAATTCTGGGTAGCTAGGTATGAATTCTAAGGTTACACTAAATATATATAGGTTAGGTTAAAGCTTGGGTTAATTAAAGATTCAATTTATAAGCTCACTTAACCATACATGTATCCCTACCCCTACCTTAGCCCCATTACAACCTTGAAAAGACCTCATGATGTTTGCATTGGTATATTAACTGTTGTTGATTGGTTAGGAGAAAAACAAAAGTTAGAGAGCATGATTAGAGAAGGATAGAGTGATTATTCTATACACTAGAGAGATTATAGCATACATACATCATCAGTGAGGGTTCAATGCTTGAATTTCCATGTTCTCTGCTTTCATGAGCTATCTTCTTGCACTTTTAACTGTCTTACTGTATAATGATAGAATTAGTGGAATTTGATTTGTAATTGTTTTGAAAAGCTTATTTACTTTTGATCAAGTGGGCAAGAATCATATAGTTGCATTCATATCTATAGGATTGCATTACATTGCAGGAGTTTCTACAGGTTCATACTTATTTATTTTATCTCCTTCAATTAAGCATGAGGACATGCTAATGTTTAAGTGTGGAGAGGATGATAAACCACTATTTTATGGTTTATATTTGATGACAAGTCATCTTAGCCTAGTTTCACTAGTCTTTTTCTTTTGTTTTCACTTGAATTGTGCACTTTCTTGAGCTACAAGTAAGCTAATTTGGGTAGATTTTCATGCTTCCTTTGATTGAATCAACCATGTATGAATTCATGCTATTTCATGAGGTTTTATGCTATAATTGTCACATATTATGATAAAATGAATATCTCATGATTTTAAGCATAGCTTTGATGTGTTTGGTTGATTAATGATAGTTGAAGAAAGCTTGGAGAAAGGTTGAAGCAAGAAGGAATGGCTAGGAGTAAAGAGAGGACAATGGAATAAGTGAAAATGAACCAGGAAGCAAAAAGTTGGACCAAAAGTTAGCCTCAAACTTTTGCACAAACTTTTGGGTGAAAAGTTAGCCCTAACGTTAGCCCCTAACTTTTGGGCTAACGTTGGCACATGAAAAACACAAAGGGGGAGCAAAAGTTTGCGCCAACGTTAGCCCCTAACTTTTGGGCTAACGTTGGCGCCATAAGTGCACTAAGGAAGGCCAACGTTGGAGCAAAAGTTAGACCCCTAACTTTTGCACAAATGTGGGTATCAGCAAAACATGGAGGCTGATATGAAAAGTTGGACCAAAAGTTTGCCTCAAACTTTTACTCAAACTTTTACTCAAACTTTTGCAAAACTCCAACCCGGTTCACTTGGTTCACTTTGAGTTAGACCCCTAACTTTTGCACCAACATGGGTATCAGCAAAATATGGGGGCTGATATGAAAAGTTAGACCAAAAGTTTGCCTCAAACTTTTGGTCAAACTTTTACTCTAACTTTTGCAAAACTCCAACCCGGTTCACTTGGTTCACTTTGGTTCCTCTCCAAACTCCAAGAGCAATTAACCAAGGCCTCTCTCAACCCAATTCCACCAAGAGCAAAGGCCCAACTCAAGGCTTGAAGATCATTTGAAGAAAGTGTATAAATAGAATAGAATTCAAGTTCTTAGGGGAGCTTTCCCTTTGAATTTTCATAATAGTTTTCGGAGAGCTTTGGATATTGAGTGATCTTTAATTTCTTAGTCTTGGGGAAGGAGAATTCACTTCTCTTCCTCTTAGTTTTA
>NC_029788.2:49930940-49941546 GCF_000816755.2 Arachis ipaensis
AGGAATCAGAGGAAGAATTCCAAGATATGGAGGAACATTCAACTAATCCACCAGGTGGAGCAGACAACAACAATAACAATCCACCCCAGAGGAGAGTTTTAGCTTCCGATACTTTTGCAAATCCTAGACATTGTGGAAGTAGCATCTTAACTCCAAATGTCAATGCAAACAATTTTGAACTAAAGCCACAACTTATCACTTTGGTTCAAAACAATTGCTCTTTTGGTGGAGGACCACTTGAAGATCCGAACCAACACCTATCCACTTTCTTGAGGATTTGTAACACTGTTAAAACTAATGGTGTACCTCCTGACAGCTACAAGCTATTGCTATTCCCATTTTCTCTCAGAGACAAGGCCACTCAATGGTTGGAATCCTTTCCAAGAGACAGCATCAACAATTGGGATGATTTGGTAACCAAGTTCCTTGCCAAATTTTACCCACCTCAAAGGATCATAAGGTTGAAGACTGAGGTACAAACATTTACACAAATGGAGGCTGAACCCATCCATGAGGCATGGGAGAGATACAAAGCTCTAATTAGGAAATGTCCTCCTGAAATGTTCACTGAGTGGGATAAGCTGCAGAATTTCTATGAGGGCTTAACATTGAAATCTCAAGAAGCTTTGGATCATTCAGCTGGAGGTTCCTTGCAACTCATGAAAACTGCAGAGGAAGCTCAAAATCTCATTGATATGGTGGCTAACAACCAATATTTCTTTGCTCATCAAAGAAACCGCCAACCATCACAAAGAAGAGGAGTAATGGAGCTAGAAGGAGTGGACTCAATCTTGGCTCAAAACAAGATGATGCAGCAGCAAATTCAACAACAATTTGAACAAATGGCCAAGAGGATTGATAGTCTCCAAGTTGCAGCAGTTAACACAAGCCAACCATCATCCACATGGGGGCAAAATGAAGAAACTCAAGAAGAACAACAACAAGAGCAAGTACAGTATATGCATAACCAAGGACCAAATGAAGTGTATGGTGATACATACAATCCATCCTGGAAGAACCACCCAAACCTCAGGTGGGGAGATAATCATACCCAAAACCAACAACCATGGCAGAGGAACTCAAATCAAAACAACCCAAGAAACAACCAAAACCACAACCAGCAGCAGACCAACCAAAACCCCTACAGAAGACCTCAAAATAACTACCCCAACCCCAGCCATTACCAATCCAATAACCAACCCACCAACCAAAATGCCTATCATCCACCACCCACATCTCATAACCCACCTCAAGTATCACCTGAAGCCCAGAGAATCACTAATTTGGAGGCCGTGATAGACAAAATGTTGAAACACCAGGAAATGGTAACCAAGAATCAGGAAGCATCCCTGAAAAGCCTAGAGAGACAGATGGGGCAAATCTCCAAACAGATTTCTGTTGAGAGACCTTCAAGCTCACTGCCGAGTGACACAATCCCAAATCCTAAGGAAGAATGCAAGGCAATACAATTAAGGAGTGGGAGAACATTGATGAGCAACAATGACACTACTAAGAAGCAAGTAGAGAGCAGTAAAAGACCAATAGAAGAGGAACAGCCAACACACACAGAGGAAGCCAATGATGATGATGCAATGGCAAGCAAGGAAACCTCAAAGCAAACTCAAGCAAAGGGGGAACAACCAAAAATTCCAAAAAAGGGAATGAAGCAGTTGAAGAGCCAACCAAGAATCAAAAGCAACAAGTAGAGAAAACCTTTATACCTACACTACCATATCCCCAGAGATTCAACAAAGAAACCAAGGACCAGCATTTTCACAAGTTCCTTGAAACCTTCAAAAAGCTGGAAATCAATATTCCTTTTGCTGAAGCACTTGAGCAAATGCCTCTGTATGCCAAGTTTTTGAAGGAGCTTATCAACAAGAAAAGAAGTTGTCTTGAGAAGGAAACCGTGTTACTCACCGAGGAATGCAGTGCTTTGATTCAAAGGGGCATTCCACCAAAACTCAAGGATCCAGGAAGCTTTGTAGTCTCATGCACCATTGGCAGAATAATTCTCAACAAAGCTCTATGTGACCTTGGTGCCAGCATCAACTTAATGCCTCTCTCAATGATGAGAAAACTTGCTATAGAAGAGCTTAAACCCACCAGGATGTCATTGGTCATGGCTGACAGATCAATCAAAACACCCACTGGAATTGTGGAAAATCTGTTGGTAAAAGTTCGGGAGTTTATTTTCCCAGCAGATTTTGTGATTTTGGATACTGAAGAGGAAGGAAACAATTCAATCATTTTAGGAAGGCCATTTCTAGCCACAGCAAGAGCCACTATTGATGTAGAAAAAGGAGAAATGATCTTCAGGGTCCACAATGAACAAATGGTCATAAACGTCTTCAAGTCAATGCAACACATTCCTGAGCAAGAGGATTATGTGAGAGTGGACATGATAGAGAGTTTGGTGGAAGAAATGCTGGAAGAAAGTCCTCAAGAGCAAGAAGGAAATCAAGGGGCAACAAAGGAACAAGTAGCTGAGACTTCTAGTGAGCAAGATGAAAAACAAGTCAAGAAGGAAGAAGTACGAAAACAAGAACTGAAACCATTATCCACCCATCTCAAATATGCATTCCTTGGCACATCGGAGAGCTTCCCAGTGATCATTAATTCATCCCTGACAAAGAAGGAAGAAGGAGAACTTCTTGATGTACTCAAAGCTCACAAAGATGATTTAGGATGGTGGAGGATGCCCTTTGGGCTCTGCAATGCCCCTGCCACATTTCAAAGGTGTATGCTCTCCATTTTCTCCGATATGGTCGAAAAGTTTTTAGAAGTCTTCATGGATGACTTCTCTATTTTTGGTGATAATTTCAATGCTTGCCTAAACCATTTAACCCTTGTCTTAAAACGGTGCCAAGAAACTAATTTAGTTTTGAACTGGGAGAAATGCCACTTCATGGTACCCGAAGGGATTGTTCTTGGCCATAAAGTTTCAAGAAAAGGGATAGAGGTTGATAAGGCAAAGGTTGAAGTCATAGAAAAACTCCTTCCACCAATTAATGTGAAATCTGTTAGAAGTTTCTTGGGGCATGCCAGATTCTACAGAAGGTTTATCAAGGATTTTTCAAAAATAGCTAAACCTTTGAGTAATCTACTAATGCTTGATAACCCTTTTATTTTTTATGAAAACTGCCAGCAAGCTTTTGAAACTTTAAAAAACAAACTCACAACAGCACCAATCATCACACCTCCGGATTGGGAGTTACCCTTTGAACTCATGTGTGATGCAAGTGACCTTGCAATTGGTGCTGTACTTGGGCAAAAGAAGGGCAACTTACATCATGTCATATATTATGCAAGTAAAGTGTTGAATGAGGCCCAAAGAAATTACACCACAACGGAGAAGGAGTTGCTAGCTGTAGTTTATGCTTTTGATAAGTTTAGATCATACTTAATAGGATCCAAAGTTGTGGTTTATACTGACCATGCTGCACTTAAGTATTTGATGTCAAAACAGGATGCTAAACCAAGACTTATCAAGTGGATATTGCTCTTACAAGAGTTTGACATTGAGGTAAGAGACAGGAAGGGTACTGAAAACCGGGTTGCTGACCATTTGTCGAGGCTACCACATGAAACAATTCAACAAGCATCTCAGCCCATGAACGAAAGCTTCCCAGATGAGCACCTTTTGCAGATCCAACAAGCACCCTGGTTTACTGACATAGCAAACTACAAAGTGGGAAGAAAGATACCTCAAGACTTTTCTAAGCAACAAGTGAAGAAGTTAATCAATGAGGGAAAGAAATTCTTATGGGATGAACCCTTTCAGTTCAAGAGATGTTCTGATGGAGTAATTAGAAGGTGTGTCCCTGAGAGTGAAATGAGGGATATCCTGTGGCACTGTCATGGTTCAGCTTATCGTGGACACTTTGGCCCAGAGAAGACAGCTGCAAAGATATTGCAGAGCGGCTTCTATTGGCCAACTATTTTCAAGGATGCCAGAGAATATGTCCACCAATCTAATGAATGCCAGAAAGCAGGAGGATTAACAAGATAGTTTCCTTTTCATAGCCTTTTCAATAAAAATGTTGAATAATTGATATGTATTGCAAGGAGCTAAGTTTGGTGTTGCACACCAAAAACAACTTAAAGGAGAATGGAGGATTCTAAGTTTGGTGTTCCACCAAAACCTCATTCAAAAGCACATTCTAATCTCCTGCACATTGTTAGCTCCAAGCAATCGAACAGATTATGCAACCACTTAACTGCTTTTTAGTCTTAACTTCATAACCTTTAGCAAGGATACAAGATTTTGCCTAGAGTTAACCTGCTGTATCCAGAGAAGTGGCAAGAGCTTAAGTTTGGTGTCCCCACACCAAATTAAATCCACAAGCCACACTAAACTCATGCATACTAACTGGTCATCTAAGGGCTTGAGAAGCAAGCAACTGTTGAGAATTATGCAGGGAATTCACCACCAGTTAAAGACACTATGCATCATAACTCAAAAGACTTTGTGGCTAACGTTGGCATGAGAAAACACTCCCTGGGCACCAAAAGTTTGCGCCAACGTTAGCCTCTAACTTTGTGGCTAACGTTGGCATGAGAAAAACACTCCCTGGGCACCAAAAGTTTGCGCCAACGTTAGCCTCTAACTTTTGGGCTAACGTTCGCACATGAAAAACACAAAGGGGGAGCAAAAGTTTGCGCCAACGTTAGCCCCTAACTTTTGGGCTAACGTTGGCGCCATAAGTGCACTAAGGAAGGCCAACGTTGGAGCAAAAGTTAGACCCCTAACTTTTGCACCAACGTGGGTATCAGCAAAATATGGGGGCTGATATGAAAAGTTAGACCAAAAGTTTGCCTCAAACTTTTGGTCAAACTTTTACTCAAACTTTTGCAAAACTCCAACCCGGTTCACTTGGTTCACTTTGGTTCCTCTCCAAACTCCAAGAGCAATTAACCAAGGCCTCTCTCAACCCAATTCCACCAAGAGCAAAGGCCCAACTCAAGGCTTGAAGATCATTTGAAGAAAGTGTATAAATAGGATAGAATTCAAGTTCTTAGGGGAGCTTTCCCTTTGAATTTTCCTAATAGTTTTCGGAGAGCTTTGGATATTGAGTGATCTTTAATTTCTTAGTCTTGGGGAAGGAGAATTCACTTCTCTTCCTCTTAGTTTTATTGCTTTCAATTTCAATTACAATTGTCTTGGATCTTGGGTTGGAGAATTGAAGAAATTCTATTTCAATCTCATCCTTAGATCTCTCTGTTTTATTTACTGCTTGAGTGAATTTAATTTCTGTTAATTGCTCTTTATCTACTTTCCTTGTAATTTACAATTCCCTTGCAATTGTTCTTGTTGGATCTAGGAAGGCATTGAGATCTAGACTTGGTTTTCTAGTCTCTGGGTCCTGAGATCTGATTTCCCAATTTTACATTCTCTGTTTACTATTTTCAATGTTCATTTACTTTTCTGCTCTGAGATCCGATTTGATCCAAATCCTCTTTTACTTCTCTGCTTGATGCAAATTTACTTTTCCTTGTTTAATTTCTGCAAATCCAAGTCCCAATACCCTTTACAATTCAAGTCATTTACATTTCTTGCACTTTAAGATTCCGCAATTTACATTTCTTGCATTCTAAGTTTCTGCCATTTAATTTATTGTGTTTAATTGTGTGGTTTTATCATGATTCTTACCCACTTATTCATTAATTTAGCATGCATTTATATTTCCTTCCTAAAATTATTACATGATTGAAAACTGCTTCCTGGGGACTTTTAATTATGCATTTTAATTCTCCTTTATTCCATTCGATGCCATGATCTGTGTGTTAAGCGTTTCAGGCTTTATAGGGCATGAATGAGTTGGAGGTTGGAAAGGAAGCTAGCAAAAATGGAAGGAACATAAGAAATTGAGGACATAACCAGCGAGAAGCGACGCGGCCGCATGGCTCACGCGACCGCGCGGAAGAGAAGAAATCGCAGTGACACGGCCGCATGGCTCACGCAACCGCGCAGATTGGAAAAGCACAAGTGACGCGGAGGCATGGACGACACGAACGCGTGGCAGGGAAAAATGCGAGTGACGCGTCCGCTTGGATGACGCGATCGCGTGACATGCGCGATCTGCATAATCTGCAGAATTCGCTGGGGGCGATTTTGGACCCTATTTTGACCCAGTTTTCGGCCCAGAACAGCAGACTAGAGCCAGAGAACATGAAGAAACCAGGGAGAACATTCATTCTACACAGTTTTTAGTTTTTTTTAGATCTAGTTTTCATTCCTCCTCTAGGTTTTCTCTCTACACATTCATAGTTTAGGATTGGTTATTTTCTCTTGCTTTTGCATTGGGATATTGAGAAGAGTTATTACCTTATCAAGACTTCGTCATTCTAGTTCGTTTTCTTTACTTGGTATACTCTTCCATGTTCTTTGCTTTGTTTAATTTTACCATTGGAATATTTTTAGGATTATTTAATACAAGGATCACTTTTATTTTTAATTAACTATTTTGATTTTTATTTACAATGTCTTTCTCTAATTCCTTTTCATATGCTATGAATATTACATTTACAATGAGTGAGTAGTTCCCTAACTTGATGGGGAGTTGATTGAAAGGAACCCTTGAGTTGGAAGGTTCAAGAGAAAGATTGTAATTGGGTTATTGTTGGTTTGCTCTCTAGTTCCTGACACCAATCCTCCCAATAGTGGATTGGGACTTGTGGATAGAACAGCATTCCAATTTGTTTGACCTTCCCTTACTTAGTAAGGGATAACTAAACGAAATAACTCTCAATTGTCAATTAATCTTGAGAGTATTCCATCAAGAATAGGGCTTCCATGTAATCAACTCCCAGTCAAGTCTTTTATTTACATTATTCAAATTCACCAATTTAATTTTCTGTTTACTCAACTCAAACCTTTTTGAAAATATCTGATTAATAAAATAGCACACTTTTCTGCAACTCGTTGGGAGACGACCTGGGACTCATACTCCCAGTATTTTAATTTCAATTTTTTTGTGACACCTTTTTAAATTGATAGGCAAATTTCTGGTGAATTAAGAACTATACTTGCAACGTATATATTTTAACAATTTTTAATTCGCCAATTTCTGCCCGCATCAGGGATCCTGTGGGGATCCTGTGGGGTCCACAGATCAAGTGGGATCAAGGACTTAACATCCCTGCTCCAATTAGGCGTGTAAAACACCCTTGCTGTGCAATACTGGCGTTTAACACCAGACTACTGCCTGTTTCTGGCGTAATTGCCCAAATGTAGCTTGTTTCTGGCCTTTAACGCCAGGTAGATGCTTGTTTCTGGCGTTAAACGCCAGCTTGGTGCCTGTTTCTGGCGTTTAAACGCCAAACTACTTTCCTCCAAGGTGTGCTGTTTTTAATGCTATTTTTCATTCTGTTTTTTATTTTTCAGTAGTATTTATGACTTCACATGATCATCAACCTAATAAAACACAAAATAACAAAAAGAAAATAAAATAGATATGATTAAATAACATTGGGTTGCCTCCCAATAAGCGCTTCTTTAATGTCAATAGCTTGACAGTGAGCTCTCATGGAGCCTCACAGATAATCAGAGCAAGGTTGGAAACTCCCAACACCAAACTTAGAGTTTGAATGTGGGGGTTCAACACCAAACTTAGAGTTTGACTGTGGGGCTTTGGTTGACTCTGCAGTGAGAGAAGCATTTCATGCTTCCTCTACAAGGTTGTCCTCATTCAATTGAAGGATCAATTCTCCTCTGTCCACATCAATCACAGCTCTTGCTGTGGCTAGGAGAGGTCTTCCAAGGATGATGGATTCATCCTCATCCTTCCCAGTATCCAGGATTATGAAATCAGCAGGGATGTATAGGCGTTCAACCTTTACTAGCACGTCCTCCACTTGTCCATAAGCCTTGTTTTCTTGAGTTGTCTGCCATCTCTAATGAGATTCTGGCAGCTTGCACCTCAAAGATTCCCAGTTTCTCCATTACAGAGAGTGGCATTAAGTTTATTCCTGACCCCAGGTCACACAGAGCCTTCTCAAAGGTCATGGTGCCTATGGTACAGGGTATTAAGAATTTGCTAGGATCCTGTTTCTTTTGAGGTAATTTATGCCTATCCAATGCATTCAGTTCATTGGTGAGCAAGGAAGGTTCATCTTCCCAAGTCTCATTACCAAATAATTTGGCATTCAGCTTCATGAGTGCACCAAGGTACTTAGCAACTTGCTTTTCAGTAATGTCTTCATCCTCTTCAGAGGAAGAATACTCATCAGAGCTCATGAAGGGCAGAAGGAGGTTCAATGGAATCTCTATGGTCTCTAATTGAGCCTCAAATTCCTTTGGTTCCTCAAAGGGAAACTCCTTATTGGTCACTGGACTTTCCAGGAGGTCTTCCTCACTAGGATTCACGTCCTCCTCTTCCCTTGTAGGTTCGGCCATGATAGTCAAATCAATGGCCTTGCACTCTCTCTTTGGATTCTCTTCTGTATTGCTTGGAAGAGTACTAGGAGGAGTTTCAGTGACTCTTTTACTCAGCTGGCCCACTTGTGCCTCCAAATTCCTAATGGAGGACCGTGTTTCATTCATGAAACTTACAGTGGCCTTAAATAGATCAGAGACTATATTTGCTAAGCTAGATGGATTCTGCTCAGAACTCTCTGTCTGTTGCTGAGTGGATGATGGAAAAGGCTTGCTATTGCTAAACCTGTTTCTTCCACCATTATTAAAGCCTTGTTGAGGCTTTTGTTGATCCTTCCATGAGAAATTTGGATGATTTCTCCATGAGGGATTATAGGTGTTTCCATAGGATTCTCCCATGTAATTCACCTCTGCTATTGCAGGGTTCTCAGGATCATAAGCTTCTTCTTCAGAAGATGCCTCTTTAGTACTGTTGGATGATTCCTTCAATCCATTTAGACTCTGAGAGATCATATTGACTTGCTGAGTCAATATTTTATTCTGGGCCAATATGGCATTCAGAGTATCAATTTCAAGAACTTCCTTCCTCATAGGCGTCCCATTATTCACAGGATTCCTTTCAGACGTGTACATGAACTGGTTATTTGCAACCATGTCAATGAGTTCTTGAGCTTCTGTAGGCGTTTTCTTTGGGTGAATGGATCCACCTGCAGAAAGGTCCAGTGACATCTTTGATAGCTCAGACAGACCATCATAGAATATGTCAGAAGGACACTTTTTGGTCAGTTCCTTGTATCTCTCCCAAGCTTCATAGAGGGATTCACCTTCTTTCTGTCTGAAGGTTTGAACATCCACTCTAAGCTTGCTAAGCTTTTGAGGAGGAAAGAACTTGGCTAAGAAAGCCGTGACCAGCTTATCCTATGAGTTCAGGCTATCTTTAGGTTGAGAGTCCAACCATACTCTAGCTCTGTCTCTTACAGCAAATGGGAAAAGCATAAGCATGTAGACTTCGAGATCAACCCCATTGGTCTTAAAAGTATCACAGATCTGCAAGAATTCAGTTAAGAACTGAAAAGGATCTTTAGATGAAAGTCCATGAAACTTGCAGTTCTGTTGCATCAGAGAAACTAATTGAGGTTTAAGCTCAAAGTTGTTTGCTCTAATGGCAGGAATTGAGATGCTTCTTCCATGTAAATTGGAATTCGGTGTAGTAAAGTTGATGTGCATAAACTTGATATGCTACGATTTAGGAAATTGCACGATCGGCAAAATTCCTTCCGGCAAGTGCACCGGTTATCGTCAAGTAAAAACTCACAATAGAGTGAGGTCGAATCCCACAAGGATTGGTTGAGTGAGCAATTGCTTCTTCCACAGTCTTTTTCCTGTTCAATAAACCTCCTGATGAATGGTCTACAGCCTTCCTTGATTCATAAGAAAGTCCATCATAGAAAATATGCAATTGCACCCAGTCATGGAACATGTCTGGTGGGCATTTCCTTGTCAAATCCTTGAATCTCTCCCATGCCTCGTAGAGAGTTTCACCATCTTGTTGTCTAAAGGTCTGAACCTCAGATCTAAGCCTATTGACCTTTTGTAGGGGTAGAAACGTGCCAAAAACTTGCTTTCCACCTCATCCCAGGTTGTTAGGCTCCCCCTTGGGAATGATTCCAGCCACTTAGCTGCCTTGTCCCTAAGTGAAAATGGGAACAAGAGCAGTTTATAGGTATCTTCCTGGACTCCATTGGACTTCACAGTGTCGCAAATTCTCAGGAATTTTGTGAGATGTTGGTTTGGATCTTCATTAGCACTCCCACCAAATGAACAATGATTCTCCACAAGTGATATTAGCTGTGGTTTGAGTTCAAAATTGTTGGCCTGAATGGGTGGTTTCTGAATGCTGCTACCATAATTCCCAGAGGTTGGGTTTATGTATGAACTAAGAACCCTCCTCTCAGGAATGGCATTGTTTCCATCAGCTCTCTCATGGTTGTGTACTTCTCTATCCATGTTGAGATCTAAAGCTTCCTCAAAATTGTCCTCAGATTCTCCTTCAGATTCTTCTTCTCCCAGTACTCTCTTCCCTCTTGCTTCCCTTCTAAGTCTATGAAGGGTCCTCTCTGGTTCGGTATTATGGTTAGAGAATTAATTCAAACAGTTAGTGAGTCAGTGAGTTAGTTGCTTGAATTTAAAGGCATAAAGAAAGAAAGCATGTAACAGAGGTAACAGAGT